>NC_089741.1:76987942-76990442 GCF_040412425.1 Macrobrachium rosenbergii | reverse complement strand
TAAAGTGACCGATTCCCTTAAAACGGTTCGATGTCACCTGTGTAAAGAAACGGGGCATATTAAGCCAAACTGTCCTAATACCCCAGTTAATTTTGCCCAATCTAAATCTTCTGATAAAAAGGTTCCTAAGATAAGTATTGCTCTTGCTTGTGAAGAAAAACCCAAGAATGCAATTGTAGATAAGAATGGAATTGTTTTTGGCAAATCTGTAGAGGTTCTATTTGATACAGGTTGCAATACGGTAGTTATAAGTGAGACTTTGGTTCCAAAACGTTATCTCAGTAAGGTTAAAATTGTTAAAGTGTATAATTTCGTTGGTGTCCCAATACATTTATCACAAATTAAATGTTTCATTAAAAGTAAATTCTTTTCTGGTAGAGTAGATGCTATAATCGCCCCAATTAAATGCGCTGAGGTCATTGTTGGATTGATTCCTGGTTTAAATCATCACATGAAAGAAGGAATAGAATTGTTGGATAAAGTGCCAGAGCCAATTAATGTAAATGAGTTAAATGTTAATGTGATTACGAGAGGACAGAATCTTAAATCTACCACTTTAAAACCATTATCTGATGTCCTGACAGAAGTTAAAGTAGATCCTATAGACTTTAATAATCAACAGTGGACATGTGATTCTCTGAAAACAATTAGGAAAAACTTGAAAGATGAGGATGAGATAGTTTGTAGAGGTAGAACTATTAAATACATAGCAGTTAACAATGTAATTTATCGTAAGTGCATTAAAAGTACAAATCAGTTAGATCTGGGTGAGATGCAAATTATTGTTCCACTTAAGTATAGAGAGATAGTTATGCAACTTGCGCATGAATCTCTTATCTCTGGTCATTTTTCATCTAGGAAAACTATTAACAAGGTGTTAAGTAAGTTCTATTGGCCCAGAGCTGGTGCCGAGATTGATAGATATTGTAAATCTTGTCACAGATGTCAAAAATTTGGGAAAAGGGTTAAGAAAGTACCTTTATGTAATATGCCTATTGTTTCTGAACCATTCAGTAGAATAGCTATTGATATCGTAGGTCCGATCGTTCCAGCTTCTAGTCGTGGTTACAAGTATATTCTTACAGTAATTGATTTAGCTACCCGTTACCCTGAAGCTGTACCACTTAAAAATATTGATACCATTACTGTAGCTGAAAGCTTGGTGGAAATATTTTGTAGAGTGGGTGTACCTAAAGAAATCTTAAGTGACAGAGGAACCCAATTTAAGTCAGATCTCATGGCAGAAATTCATAGGTTATTATCCATAAAGTCTTTGTTCACGAGTCCGTATCACGCCGCATGTAATGGAACTGTAGAGCGTATGAATGGAGTACTCAAGAATATGTTGAAGAAGGTTTGTTGCGATCAACCAAAGGAATGCAACAGGTATATTCCTGTAGTTTTTTGCCTACCGTGAAATTCCAAATGATTCTCTCAAGTTTAGCCCTTTTGAACTTTTATATGGTCGTAATGTCCGTGGTCCATTGGCAATCCTTCATGAATTAATTGCTGATAAAAGCACAGATGATGAAGTCAAAACTTCTTATCAATATGTTTTAGACCTGCGTTCTAGGTTGCAAGACATGGCTAAGATGGCAGTTAGCAATTCTGAGATCAGTTCACGTAAGTACAAGGAGTATTTTGACCGTAAGTCAAAGCCTAGGAAGTTTGTCGAAGGGGATGAAGTTCTAATAATGTTACCAAGTAACACTAACAAATTTTTAATGCAGTGGAAAGGACCTTATATAGTTAACAGTTGTCATAATAATGGAGTTGACTATTTTGTTAAGGTTGGGAAACATCTTAAGCTGTATCATGCTAATATGCTTAAAAAGTACCATAGGAGAAAATCTGTAAATGTTGTGCAAAAATCCGTAGAAATGGTTAAAACTTCAAATGGTTTGTTTTCTGATGTAAATTTTGATCTTGTTAATGTTGGAGAACCTGTTTCAGATCTTTGTGACATTGAGTATTTGGAGGTTGATAAAACTGATTATCAAATAAGCCCTGAACTCAAAAATAATCAATTTGCTGAACTTGTTAAATTATTAAGCGAATTTCCTGATGTAATAAATGATAAACCGGGTGTTGCCAAATATCTAGAGCACAATATTCAGTTAACATCTGAAGTTCCAGTTCGTGCTAAACCCTACCCAGTTCCAGTTAACTTGACAGCTGAATTTAACAAACAAGTTGATCAGATGTTGGCATTAGATATAATTGAACCATCAATCTCTCCGTATTGTTCTCCAGTTGTGTTTGTAAAGAAACAAGATGAGTCTTTAAGATTATGTATAGACTTTCGAAACCTTAATGAATTGACTGTATTTGATGCTGAACCCATGCCACGTATAAATGAGTCTTTGCATGAACTTTCTAATAAGGTCTATTTTACAGAGCTTGATTTATGTAAGGGATATTGGCAGATACCATTGACTTCGGAAAGCAAAAAATATACGGCATTCGCAACAAAAATATGGTTTGATGCAATTCAAGAAGA
>NC_089741.1:76942942-76952942 GCF_040412425.1 Macrobrachium rosenbergii | reverse complement strand
ATTTGTTGAAATTGAAAATCCTGGGTCTGTTAGGAAGGGCTTGTTGCTTCTTAATGTTTATGAAAAGGTTAAGGTGATGAAGGCAGAAGGTAAACCAGAGACTAGGCAGGTGGAGGAAGCGGTGTCAGTAGAAATTTTAGATAGGCAGATTCAGTTGAAAAGAATGGAAATAGATCTCCAAAGGTTGAAGGCTGAGGAGAGAGAGAGAGAGAGGCAGCACGAACTTGCTATGCAAGCATTGAGTAATAGGGTTCTTCTTCTTCCCAACATAATGTGTCTGCAATGCCTTGTATTAATCTAACTGAAGCTCTAAAAGTTAGTCCCAAATTTTCAGGAAGTTAACGTGGCAGAGTTTTTGTTTCTTTTGAGAGAATAGCCTCAAGGTTGGAATGGCCAAAGAGTATTGGACCACTCTTATTCAGAGTAAATTGTTAGGTAAGGCCCAGAAAGTTTACGTTACCTTGGACGAAGATCTGTCCTCAGATTATGATTCTGTAAAGGCCATAGTTTTGAAGGCTTACGAGTTGGTACCGGAAGCTTACCGACAACGCTTCCGTAATTTACAGAAGGAAAGAGGGCAGACTTTTGTAGAGTTCGCCAGGGCTAAAGAGCAATTTGCTGGCGACTGGTTAAAGTCTAAGGAGGTGACGGACTTTGAGAAATTAAAAGAATTAATTTTGGTTGAGGAGTTTAAAAGGTCCGTGCCTAATGAGGTGAAGGTACACCTCGAAGAGTTAAAATTAGAAACTTTGCAGGAGGTGGCTATTGCAAGTGATGAGTACCTCCTCTCTCATAAAAATGTGATAGGGGAAGTACCCAGAAATGAGAAATCTGGTTGGGTGAGAGTTAACAGGAGTGGTAATCAGAACAGGTATAACAGGCCTAATGATAATTGTGGTTCTCGTACTACTCCTGTTAACAGGTATAATAGGCAGACCACCGATAACCCGGAGAAGTTGGGAATTTTGACTTGTTTCTTCTGTCATAAGAAGGGACACGTCAAGAGCAGGTGTTATGCATTTAAAAGGTTACAAAGGACCGAAAGACGACCGGTAATGGCCATTCGAAGGAATGAGAACGAGTCAGTGGCTGAGAACTCTAATAATCAATGACTAGGCAATAAGTCACTGGCTCCTTTTCAGAAATTTTTGTCTGATGGTTTTGTTCGCTCTGGGAATTCGACTGAGCAAAGGAAGGTTAAAATTTTGCGTGACACTGGGGCTGCTCAGTCTTTAATTCTCAGAGAATCTTTACCTATTGATTGGGAATGTTCAAATAAGGAATATGTTTTGTTAAGTGGTTTTCCAGATACGGTCAGGTCTTACCCGGTTGAGAGTTTTTATTTATCATGCCCGTCTTTTTCAGGTTATTTAAAACTGGCCATTATTGATAAATTTCCTATTAAAGATGTGGATTTGGTGTTAGGGAATGATGTCGCCCTAATAAATAAAACTTTCCCTATTGTATTAAGTTCCGGTAATGAAATATCTGTAGTCACTCGATCGAAGGCTAGTAGTGTTGACTCGGCAGAGTCGGTAGTTGATGTTGATTTGAGTAGTTTAGATCGTAGTGATAGCTTAGTTATAGATAGTGGTGTGTTGGATAATAAACTTAATTGGACTACTAAGGAACTTATTACAGCTCAGAAAGCAGATTTTAAAGACCTGCCAGTTGAATCTGGCGAAATTACTGATTTGACTGTCCCTCGATTTATGATAATTAATAATATTTTGTACAGAATAAGTAGACCTTTTGATGCCATTAACGCAGGTTGTGAAATTGTTAAACAGATTATGGTTCCTTTTGTTTATCGAAAGGAGTTAATGACAATGGCTCATGAAAATGGTTTGGCTGGTCATTTTGGTGTTTTTAAAACCACTCGTAAATTGTGTGAAAGTTATTTTTGGCCTAAGATGAAAGATGATGTTAAAAAATTTGTAAATAGTTGTGATGCATGTCAAATGGTCGGGAAGCCTAATCAACCAATTCCAAAGGCCCCATTACATCCTATTGCTGTTGTTTCTGAACCTTTCAGAGAGGTAATAATTGACGTGGTTGGTCCTCTGCCGAAAACTCGTAGTGGCAATCAGTATATTTTAGCAATTATGGATAGGATGTCTCGATATCCTGAGGCAATACCACTACGAAATGTAAAAACTGTTAAAATTGTTGAAGTATTAATTGAATTTTTCACCAGTTTCGGAATGCCCAAAGTAATTCAGTCCGATTGTGGGTCTAATTTTCTGAGTAAATTATTTTGGGAGAAGATGGCTGAATTAAAAATTAAACATGTGACTTCTTCTCCGTACCATCCTGAAAGTCAGGGTGTTTTGGAACGATTTCATCAAACCATGAAGTCTATGATAAAAAAATATTGTTTGGTTAATGGTTCCGAATGGGATAAGGAACTGCCTTATTTATTATTTGCATTTCGGTCAGTGCCGAGTCAATCTTTAGGATTTTCACCTTTCAGCCTTATTTTTTGGTCATTGTGTGCGTGGTCCATTGGATGTGGTTCGTGAATCTTGGGAGGGGACGCCCTGATATAAATTTATTAGATTATGTTAGTAATTTGGGTGATAAATTAACGAAGGCTTGGAAGTTTGCTGGAGAAAATTTATTGTGTAGCCAAAAGAAAATGAAATACTTTTTTGACAGAAAGACTTAGAAGCGTAATTTTGTAGTGGGTGATAATGTTTTCGTATTGCTTCCCATTCCAGGAAACCCTTTCAAAGCTTCATTTTCAGGACCGTGGAAAATTTTAAAGAAATTAAGTGATGTTAATTATTTAGTTGAAACTCCTGAAAGGAGGAGACCCTACAAACTGTGTCACATAAATATGTTAAAAGTTTATAAAGGTCGTGACAAAGTTATTCCCGTGGCATTAGTTGGTGATACTACAAAGTGTAATGGTATTAATTCTTTTTCTTTTCCAGACGTGAGTAATTTTGATGATGATTGTTTTGATGGTGCCGAATGGCCTAATGATAATGAACATTCTTTAGAAAATTTTTCAGAAATGGTTTCACATTTGAATTTAGTAGAACAGGGATCTTTGAAAAAGTTAGTTTTTAGTTATAAGGATTTAGTTTCGGATGTTCCAGGACAGACCACTGTCCTTGAACATGATGTGGATGTGGGTAACGCAACTCCGGTAAAACAATCCCCTTACAGGTTAAATCCATTTAAAAATAATGTTGTGGATAAAGAGGTTGATTATATGTTACGACATGGGTTGATCGAACCCAGCAACAGTCCGTGGTCTTCACCTGTTGTTTTGGTAAAGAAACAGGATGGTCAATTCAGGCTTTGTTTTGATTACCGCAAAGTGAACGAGGTCATAAAGCCTGATAGTTATCCTTTACCCAGGATAGAAGACTGTATTGACAGGATAGGGAATTCAAAATATATAACTAAATTTGATTTGTTAAAGGGGTATTGGCAAGTTCCGCTGTCCAAACGGGCACAGGATTTGTCAGCGTTTGTAACGCAGCGAGGACTCTACCAATGTAAAGTAATGCCTTTTGGGATGAAGAATGCTGCTGTAACCTTTCAAAGGTTAATGAATACTTTGGTCCAAGGTTTAGAGGGGTGTGTTGTTTATATTGATGATATTGTGATTTATAGTGATGACTGGGACACCCATCTTAAACGTATTAAGGCCTTATTTCAGGTACTTAGGAAAGCTGGTTTGGTTATAAACCTCAAAAGAGTGAGTTTGCCAAAGCAAAGGATTGTATTTGGGTCACGAAGTAGGATTTGGGAAAGTGGCTCCAAAACAGGCAAACGTAGACTCTATTAGGCATATTGAAACACCGAATTGTCGCAGGGATGTCAGAAAATTCCTTGGTTTAGTATGGTATTATCGTAGATTTGTTAAGAATTGTTCTGATATCGCTGAGCCCCTGACTAATTTATTACGTAAGAATGTGACTTTTGTATGGACTAATGATTGCCCCAAAATGCCTTTGAAAAATTAAAGCAGGTCCTAATGAATTTCCCTATATTGAAAGCCCCTGATTTTGACGTTCCTTTTTCGCTTGCTACTGATGCGAGTGATGTTGGGGTTGGAGCAGTTTTGTTGCAGGAAGATGCTCATGGAGTATCTCATCCTGTTGCCTATTTCTCCAAAAAGTTATCCCCGGCACAACGGAAATACTCGACTGTAGAGAAAGAGACTTTGGGATTAATTTTAGCTGTTAATCATTTTCAGGTGTATTTATCCTCTACAGGGACTCCGATTAAAATATTAACGGATCATAATCCGTTGATTTTCTTGAACAGGTTTAGGAATAAAAATCAATGGTTGATGCGTTGGAGCCTCCTGCTCCAGGAATGGAATTTTAGCTTTTCACACATTCCAGGCAAAAGTAATGTTGTCGCTGATGCGCTGTCACGCATCAGTGACTGATCGATAGGTTGATTTGAGAAAAACCTTTTTGTTCTTCGTTAATTATTATTTGTAAAGTTGTTTTGTATATATTTATATTAGTTGATTTGATTAATCCTATAAATTTATGAAATGTACAGGTTTCCAGGTGTGTTGTAATAATGTTGTGTCAGGTGTTTGTTTTGTTTATGAAATAATTTAGGATTAAGTATTTAAGATTAAGATGTTAAATGTCGTGATTTGCAGGTTTTTCTTCGGTGTCGTCTTTGATTAAGAGCGGTTAAGGGTACTTTTGATTTCTGTTTACTTTAGTATGTGTTGTTGTTCCAGGTTAATTTTAAGGTGTTACCATTGTCTTGTGTATGTCCAGGTTAATTTTAAGGTGTTACCATTGTCTTGTGTATGTCCATTAATGATGTGTGTATTTAAGGCCCAAACCCGTTTAGTGTGAGGACGCTCTCTGAAGTGTAGAGGCACTAAAACTGAGTGAAGTGTAGTGAAAAGACGCTCTTTGAAACTCAATGAGTCGCAAAAACAAATAGTGTTGAGTAAGGACGCTCTCTGGAGTGAAAAGAGGCATTATTGGAAAGTGTTGTGAAGGGCCACAATATTGAGTGTGTAGTAAATCATTGATATGTGGACAGTGTGTTACGTTTTTTTTTTTTTTGGTGATTGATGGTTAGTTTTTATAAATCATTAATCATATACTGTTCTTTATTTATGCCAATGGTCCACATTAATTCTTTCTTTCCGGGCTCACGGGTTCTTTACACAGCCGTTTTTAGGCGCCAATGAGTGGTGACCTAGACTAATTAAGGTTAATCTTTAAGGTTTTGGTCCTTATTTTTGTTTGACTGATATTTGTGTTTTCAGAATAATTTAGCCAGGTCACGGGCTCACGGGTCTGTAGCACAGCACTGCCGTTTTTAGGCGCTACAGGTTGGTGTATGAGTGGTGACCTTGTTTGAGGTAACACTAGCCCCATTGTGGTCGATTTATATTTTTGTTGTTGGTTATCTAGGTTTAGTCTAATAATTGGTTAGTCTTGTTAACATTGGTGCTCTGCTAACCTAATAAACCACTCCACTTGTGAGTTCATGGGGATATTACCATATTTCTTCTTATGTTGATACTGATGTTATTTTTGGCGTGGTCAATATAAATTATTTACTTGTATTAGTTTTAAGTCTTAGTATTAAGGTTAAGATTTTGATATCTATTGACTGTATTGAAAGTGGTACAAAATTTTTTGCCACTATCTCTAATCTATTTTTGCCGGCAATGTGATATAGTATTTTTAATCACTTTTGAGTTTTGTCATTAGACTTTAATTTTTCTTATTGTCCCTATTTTATTTCATATAGATTGAATTGCTATGTTTTCTTTTGATATTAGCATTTTAATATATTTCTTTAAATTTTGAGTTAAGTTCAATACTAAATAAAGAAAATTTTTTCTTGTGGGAAAATTTTTTTGTTGGGTGAGGAGGTGTCAGTATGTGTTTAATTTAACGTAAAATTAATTTGTTTTGAATAAGTCACTTTGGCAGTAATTATTTTTTTGGAACGTAATGACCCTGTTTCCTCCTCCCCGACATTTCTGACTTGTTGTTTAGTTTTAATTACAATGAGCTTGTTTTATTTTCACGTGTGGTTTTGGTGGCGCTGTATTCGGCGCTGTTCCTCGAGGACTGAGAGTTGTTTTCTGGACCATTAACATTGTGAGGGCTTGCCTTATTTTTGATTTTGAATTATCTCTGGATTACGAGATACCTGCCTTTCTTCAGTTGCTGCTGCTGACCTCCTTTGGGAGTTTGTTTATTCTTCAGTCTGACGCCCTTGGTTCAGTAATTTTGCCAAGGGGACCTCTCTGCCAACTGGTAAGGTGTGATTACCTGTCGGACGGCCGTGTCCATTGATTGTCTTGCGACGTTAAAGTAATTCTTTCTTCAGTCTGCGCCCTTGGTCCAGTTATTTTGCCAAGGGGACCTCTCTTACGTTTGGTAAGGTCTTAAGAATATATATTATTCCCCTCGACCCGTGATTTGAAGGCTGTTAGCCACTACCACCGTTTAGAGCTCACTTAAGGGAAGCAATTTATTTTTTATAAATATTTAGTCTGTAATAAGTTAGGTTATTCTGACTTTTCGACATTCTATTACTTTCAGGGCCCTCTCTTTAAAGTGTAATTGCATAGTCTGTCTTAATTGGTGTAAGTGTGTTTGTTATTCGATGTTTTCAGTGTGTGGTTGATTTTTGTGTTTATTTAATGTATTTTGTAAGAGGCTCAGTAGTCATTTCTTTCTAAAAGTTTCTATTAAATATTAAGGTTTTATTTTCAGTTTTTTCTTTGTCCTCCTCGATTCCATCTCCATACACTCTGTTGCGGACATTCCACCTATTGTGGACTTGGTCGTTAGTGACTTTATTTGTATTTTAAGAGACTTGTGTATGTTTGATAAAAAATAAATAATAAAAAAAAAAAAATAAATAAAAAAAAAAAAAATAAAAATAAAATACTAAAAATAATGTTAAATATAAAATTTATAAAAATACTAAAATAAAAATAATAAAAATAAAAAAATTAAAAATAAAAAAAAAATAAAAAAAATAAAAAATAAAATAATAAAATAATAAAAATGAAGATAAAAATACTAAAAAGAAAAACAATAAATAAAATAAAAAAATAAAAATAAAAAAATAAAAATAAAAAAAAATAAAAATAAATAAAAATAAAAAATATAAAAATAAAAAATAAAAAAATTTAAAAAAAAAATAAATAAATAAATAATATAAAAAATAAAAAAATATTAAAAAATAACTAAAAATAAAAATAAAACTAAATATAATAAAAAATAAAAAATAAAAAAATAAATAAAAAATAATAAATAATGAAAAAATAAAAAAATAAAATAAAAATAAAAAAGAAAAATAAATAAATAAAAAATAAATATTAAAAAATAAATAAAAATAAAAAATAAATAAATAAAAAAAAAAAAATAAAAAAAAAATACTAAAAAAAAAAATAAAATATAAAAAAAAATAAATGCTAAGAATAAAAATAAAAAAAAATAAAAAAAAAAAAAAAAATAAATAAAATAAAAATATAAATAAAAAAAAAAAATAAATAAATAATAAATAAATAAATAAAAAATAAATAAATAAAGAAAAATAAATAAAAATACTAAAAATAAAATATAAAAATAAAATTAAAATAATATAATAAATAATTAAAAAAAAATAAATAAATAAAAATAAAAAAAAAAAAAAATATAAATAATAAAATAAATAAATAAATAAATAAAAATACTAAAAATAAAGTAACTAAATAAAGAAAATAAAATATTTAATTTAAAATAAATAAAATAAAAAAAATTTACAAAAAAAACATAAAAAAATATAAAAGTAAATAAATGAAAAATAAAATAAATGAAAATAAATAAATAAATAAATAAAAAACTTATATGATCTTTAAATTTTTTAAATAAAAAAATTAGGTAAAAATTAAATAAATAAAAACATAAATTGTTTAATAAATAAAAATAAAAATATTTTCAGATTTAATTTTAAATAAAAAATGTAAAAAAAATAAATAAATAAATAAAAAATATTAAAATAAAACTTAAATAAAACTTTAAAAAAAAAAAAATAATAATAAATAAATAATAAATAAATAAATAATAATAAAAATAAATAAATAATAAATAATAATAAAAATAAATAATAATAAATAATAATAATATAAATAATAATAAAATAAATAATAATAATAATAAATAATAATAAATAAATAATAAAAAAATAAATAATAATAATAAAAAAATAAAAAAATAAATAAATAAAAATAAAAAATAAATAAATATGTGAAATAAAAAATAAATAAATAAATTCAAAAAATTAAATAAAAAAATAGTTTTGCCCTCTTTTTGATGAATAAATAAATACTTTAGTTTAAATAAATAACGGATAAATATTAAAATAATAATAAACAAAGTTTTAAATAAATAAAAAAAAAAAATAAATAAAGAAATAAAATAAAATAAAAGTAAAGCCTAAATAAACAAAAATAAATAAAAATAAATAAAAATACTGTTAAAAAAATTCAAGATTTCAGTCAAAAAAAAATTAAAAATCATTAAAAAAAATAAATAAATAAATGAATAAAAATAAAAAGTTCAAAAATATTTCAATTTGAATAAAAAAATTTAAATAAATTTTACCTTTTTTAAATAAATAAAAAATTTTAGGTTAACGTTTAATGATAAATGATAATAAATATTTAAAATAAATAATAAAAAAAAAAATAAATGATAATAAATAAATTTTAAAATAAATAAATAAATAAAAGTTTGAATAAATAAATAAATTTTGAAATAAATAAAATTTTACTTTAACATTAAAAAGATATGTTCTTAAATAAAAAAATTTAAATAAAAAAAATCTCCGTTAAAAACAATCAAATAAATAAAAAAAAATAAATAAATGTGACCATAAATAAATTTGTATATAAATAAAAATAAAAAAAAAAATAAAAATTAAATAAAAAAAATCAAAAAAAAAATCATTAAATAAATAAAAAAAAATGAAATAAAAAAATAGTTTAAAAAAAAAAATATTTAAATATAAATAAACAATGTTTTTGGAAATAAATAAAAAATCTTTTAAATGATTGATTTAAAAAATTTAACGTTTAATAAATATTATTATAAAGAAAAATATAAAACAATCCGTTAAAAACAATCAATATTTAAAAAAAAAAATCAAAAAAATAAATAAAAAATTAAATAAAAATTAAAAAAGAAATAAAAAAAAAAGTTTAAAAAAAATAAAAAATTTTAAATACAATATTTAAATAAATTTTGCCCTTTATGATCAATGAATTTAGTTTAACTAAATAAATAAATAAAAATAAATATAAAGTTTTATTTAAAAAAAAACGTTAAAAACAATCAATATTTAAAGAAAATATCAGTTTAAAAAATCACCTGAAGATAGGAAAATGAATATAAAATATGAAAAGCTTAAATAAAAACTGAAATTTGAATACAATATTTTTTGGAATTTTGGCGTTTTTCTGGTAAAAATTTTATTTCAAAAAAAAATGAAATATTCTTATAAAAAAGTTTTTTTAAATTAATTTTAAATAACTTTTGATTTGTTTTAATTTTTTAAATAATTAAATTTGTAAAAATTTATTTTTAAATAAAAATAAATTTTTAAATACTTTTAATTATTTTGTTTATTTTAATTTATTTCTTTAAATTTTAAGCTTTTATTTAAATTTTTATTTAATTAAAATTAATTTAAATATTTAATAAATTATTTGTATTTATTAAATAAATAAATAAATTTTTTTATTTTAAATAAAATAAATTTTTATTTAATAAATAAAAATAAATAAATAAAATTTTTTTATTTTAAATAATTAAATAAAAAAAAAATAAATTTATTAAAAAAATAAATAAATTTTTCCTTAATTTAAATTTTTTATATTTAAATATTTATTTTTTTAAATTTGTATAAAAAAATATTTTTTGTATTAAAAATAAAAAATTAACTTTAATTAAAGTATTTTTAAATAAATTTTTATTTATTTAATTTATTTATCTTT
>NC_089741.1:76930442-76932942 GCF_040412425.1 Macrobrachium rosenbergii | reverse complement strand
TTACGAATCTTCCCTTTCGTAAATTTACGTGAATATTTTTCAACAAATATGCAAAAAAATTGTTATTGCGTCTATTTCTTATCTGTTTTGATTTTGTGTGAGCAGTAATAATAATTTTACAAAATACAAAAAATTTATTTATTAGAAAAACATATAAGTTGGTAAAATTTACGATTGTCTTATAAATAGTCATTTTCAACTTCTCGTGGAAGGTAGGTAAAATTTTTTAGAATTTTTTTTTTATTTATACAGTGTAAATGTACGTATCATTCTCTTTCCATTGACGTGATTTTTTTTTATTTTGCCGACCTCCTGAAACTTTTCATGTTACATTCTTTTTCCTTTTTCTAGGTCGTTTTTGAAGTTGATTTTCACTTAAATATTGGTTGTTTTTAAGGAAGTTTTTTTTTATATAATTCTGTTATAATAATATACCTGTGAACGTTAAACTAAAATCAGTGCTCAAAAACAGGGCAAAACTCCCAAAAATATTGCATTGAAATTGAATTATTTTTTAAACTTTTTACACATTTCATTCATTTTCCTTTTCTTAATGATTTTTTAAATAGATTTTTTTTGTTTTAAAATCTGAATTTTTTTTAACAGTATTTTTATTTAGATTGTTTTTAACGGAGATTTTGTTCATAAAATTTGTTATAAGAATTTTTATTTAAACGGTAAATAAAATCAGTCATCAAAAGAGGGGAAATTTACAAAATATATCGTAATCAAATTGAATTTTTTTTTTACTTTTTATATATTTTATTTATTTTCCTTTTTTTATGATTTTTAAGTTGATATTTGTCTTAAATATTGAATGTTTATTAGGAGATTTTTGAAGTTTATTTTTTACTAAAATTTTGATTGTTTTTTTAACGGATTTATTTATATAATTATGCGACTGTTAAACTAAAATCAGTCATCAAAAAGAGGGCAAAATTCCCCCAAAATTAGTTTTTCAAATTAAATTATTTTTGAAACTTACATATTTCATTCATTTTCGTTTTCTTAATGATTTTTAATTTGATTTTGATTTGAAGTCTTATTTTTTTTTACCAGTATTTTTATATACAAAATTTATATGACCATTTATTTATTTTTATTTAATTTTATCTTGATTGTTTTTTAATTTATTTTTTTCATAAAAATTTGTTATAAGAATATATTTATTAATCGGTAAACTAAAATCATTCATCAAATTTAGGGGAAAACTACGAAAAATATTTATTTGAATTGATTTATTTTATTTTTTTTTTTTTTTTTACATATTTCCTTTATTTTCAATTTAAAAATTTATATTTATTATTATTATTATTATTATTATTATTTTATTTATTATTATTATTATTATTATTATTATTATTATTATTATTATTATTATTATTATTATTATTATTATTATTATTATTATTATTATTATTATTGCATTTTTAGAATTTGATATAAATATCAAATTTTATTTTTGATGTTTGGTATAATTTATTTATTTAACAAAATTTTATTTAGTAGAATTAAATAAAAAAATATAAGAGTCTATTATGATAAAAATAATATTTCAAGAATTCAGTAGCTACATTTTGCAATAAAATGGCCAGTCTCTTGAGGGCAACCTGAAGGAAGGGTCTGACCCAGAGGCTGCTTCTCGGAGGAAGGCAGGTATCCTTGCCAGGCTGGGAAGCAGGCTGCCTGAGAGGGCCCAAGAACTTCAAGGATGAGGCCCAGTCCTCCTAGGCTGGCCAGCCTCTGAGGGCAGCCTGAAGGGAAGGGTCTGACCCAGAGGCTGCTTCTCGGAGGAAGGCAGGTATCTCTGCCAGGGTTGGGGAAGCAGGCCTGGAGAGGCCCAAGAATCAAGGATGAGGCCCAAGTCCTCCAAGGATGGCCAGTCTCTTATGGGCAGCCTTGGGGAAGGGTCTGACTCCACAGGTTGCTTCTCGGAGGAAGGCAGGTATCCTGCCAGGCTGGGGAAGCAGGCCTGAGAGGCGACAGGCCCAAAGTCTCCAAGGATGGCCAGTCTCTTGAGGGCAGCCTGAAGGGAAGGGTCTGACCCAGAGGCTACTTCTCGGAGGAAGGCAGGTATCCTGCCAGGTTGGGGAAGCAGGCCTGAGAGGGCTCCAAGAACTTCAAGGATGAGGCCCAAAGTCCTCCAAGGATGCCAGTCTCTGTGGGCAGCCCTAGTGGAAGGGTCTGACCCAGAGGCTGCTTCCTTGGAGGAAGGCATCCTGCCAGGCTGGGGAACAGGCCTGGAGAGGCCCAAGAACTTCAAGGATGCCCAAAGTCCTCCAAGGATGGCTGGGGGCCTCTTATGCAGCCTTGAAGGGAAGGGTCTGACTCCAGAGGTTGCTTCTCGGAGGAAGGCAGGTATCCTGCCAGGCTGTGAAGCAGGCCTGGGAGAGGCCCAAGAACCCGGGCGCGATAAGGCCCAAAGTCTCCAAGGATGGCCAGTCTCTGAGGGGCAGCCTGAAGGGAAGGGTTCGACCCAGAGGCTGCTTTCCTCGAGGAA
>NC_089741.1:76915442-76927942 GCF_040412425.1 Macrobrachium rosenbergii | reverse complement strand
AAATTCACGCTACCTGCGGTATATCTCGTGGAGAATTGTATCGCCGAAAAGGGAATTTATATAAGTGATAAATGGTGGAATCATTGGGGACCACGAACCCGCGGCAACTGTTCAAGCGACTCCAGTTGGCGTAAACCATTGAGCCATCAAGGGGTATAAGTCTCACTTGCCGAGATGTCGTCTGTTTTTACCAGTCAGTGGCGGGAAAAATTGTACTATTAAAATTTGACAATAAAATTAAAATGATATTTCATCGGTACGTTTCCAGAAAGCAGAAACTTGTTACGAAATTTTTTATCATGACCGTGATTTATATACAATCATGAAGCTACAGAATACTCGCTTAATATCGAAATTCCCAAGACTACTTCGGTATATCGTGGAGTTTGTGACACTTGTCGCCGAAGGGAATTTATATAAGTGATAAATGAATTGGAGATCGTGGGGACCACGTGCCAGCGGCCAATATTCAGCGACTCGGAATTGCGTTCGTACCATTGAGCCATATTCCAAGGCAAGTGTTATAGCTTCCCACGTAATCTTTGATTTTTCGATTAAGCTTGAAACTCTTGAGTATACATGATTAATTTTAGCATGGTAATACATCAAAGTTAAGTAACAAAACTGAGTGTCATGAACCTGATTGAAAACGTCGATTACTGTTCATTTACTTTTTACTAATTACGCTGTTCAAAGCTTGAATTTGTTTTGTTTAGTTCTCCTGCTAATACCTCTTGTTGATGTTCCAGATTTTCGATTTTAACCCCGTGATCGCGAAGTTTAAAACGATTAGAAATTCTAACCAAGACCAGCTACGGAACCAACCAATTTAATGCCGCTAAAACAAGTGGGTTATGCTTTTCTGTAGCGTCATGAGGCATTGACCACAAAGCAAATCACGAGCGCCAAGATTTCAGCTTCGCATGTTTTATTCCTTAATTCCCAAAAAGCATATTAACCATAAAGCACTAACTTGATTAGCGACGTTGGATCATTGTTAGATAAATATGATTTTTATGCAAAACTTCAGAGATTGATAAAAGAGTCAATTCTTGGATTTGAGAGCCAGTACTTCATTTTCACTAATAAAAATAGCGTTCATATTGACTTCTAAAACTATATTACTGTCAGTTAGAAAGAAATTATTCATTTCTCTACTATAGAACCATGATGTAAAGATTATTTCAGAACTCTTCCCAATCACATAAACATTGATAGGAATAGTGCATGGTATAATTTGACAAGCTTCATGTTGAGCCTGCAAAAAAATCTTTTGTAAAATGATGTAAAAAAAACATTGCACCATTCAAATGATATAAAGTTTAATAAAAATATTTCTCACAATAATTAATTTTTTCATAACAAACCATTGTCTTAAGCTCTCACATGAGAGATAGAAACATTCGGAACATCCGTTGTATCGGACTGATTTCCAATTTTAAGTCGGTTACCTACTAAAACTTCTATAACTATGAAAGGACCTTCAAATTTAGGCAATAATTTCCAATTTAGCCTTTTCTAACATAAACCTGTACATATACTATATCTCCTTCTTGGTAAGGCTTTTGTGACCTTAGCTTTTTTATCATGTGCATTCTTCATTAACACTTGAGCCTGTAAGAGGTTTTGATAAAGTGTTTGATATCTACTTCGGCTAACATCTATTTATATCCTTCAATGGATCTGATAAACTAGATGTCGGGGATAATATGTGAAAAGGTGACCTAGCAGGTATCCCATATACAGCTTCATGGGGAGACATACGGATTGAAGTATGATAATTGTTATTTAGGTACTGGACACAGTGGGTATTGCAATATCCCAGTTTGGGTCCATACCACCTATGTTTACACGCAGTATGTCTAGCACCTTTCTATTAACCCGTTCTACCAATCCATTAGATTCAGGATGGTATATCATCGTATTGACTTTTCTTTATTTGCAGAATTGCGCACAATGAGTTAAGGAAGTGATTATTGAATTCTCCACCTGAGTCAGAGATTATTATATTTGGAATTCCATGTCTGCATATATAGCACTCATAAAACTTCCTAGCGCACTCAATGGCTGTTTTACTTTTTAGTGGTATTAATTCAGTATACCGTGTAAGGGCGTCAATTATAACTAAGAGGTTTTTATTCCCCGGTCTGTCTCGTAAAAACCTGTCAATAAATCAAGGTGTACCCTTTCAAAAAAGGTTTGCTAGGCACGGATAAGTTCGAGACCTACAGGATTCTTAGTATGGCCCTTTTTGACGGAAACATATATCACAGTTTTTAATATATGTCCTAATATCTTTTAACATAGTAGACCAGTAAAATAATGACTTGGCCTTTTGAGAGGTTATTTCGAACCCAGGATGACCATGCAAAGGATGGTTGTGAAGCCATTTCAGAACGATTGGGATTAATGTGATAGGTACAACCACTTTGGTCGTTAGTTAACTGTGTTGAACTCCTGGTTCTCCTAGCCACGGATCGGCATAGAATGTTATCCTTAATCAAGAAATATTGATTCGTATATTTCACATATTCCTTATCATCTGATTCCTATTTAATGCATCTATTATTACTCTTAATTTCTGATCTTTCATTTGTTCTTGTCGTACTGAATCTAGATTCCATTCTATATCTGTAATATTCTCTGTTGTTTGGGCTAAAGATTGACCATTTTCGATAGCAATTTTCATAGCTTGCGAAGGAATTGGAATTTCTTCTAGATCAGCGAAAGGTATTGAGTGTGTTGGTACTGGGTTACGAGATAGCGCATCTGCGATTACGTTTGCTTTACCGGGTAAGTATCCAATTTTAGCTCCAAAGTCCTGGATAATCATGTGCCACCGAGTTCTTTTTAGGACTATGATTGAAACCTTTAAAAAGTCAGTAAGGGGCTTGTGATCAGTTAGAACTTTGACACTATACCCATAGATTATATATTTAAAATGTACCAAACGAATTAGCAATGGCGAGGCATTCCTTATCTATTACTGCATATTTCTTCTCTGACATTTTTAATTTACGAGAATAAAAAGCAATGGGGAAAAACTTGTTGTCATGCCACTGGAGTAACACACCTCCTACTCCTTGATCTGATGCATCGGTTGCAATAATAAACTCTTTAGTAAAATCGGGAAACTTTAAAATAGGAGCAGAACTGATTTTTCTTTCAAGGTATCAAAAGCAATTTGATGTTGGGATTCCCATTTAAAAGTTACGTCCTTCCTTATGAGATCAGTTAAAGGAGCTGCTATTACTGAATAATCTCGGATAAACCGACGATAATAACCCGAAACCCCGAGAAATTGCTGTATGGCTTTAACATTAGTAGGAACGGGAAATTTACTAATAGCAGAGATTTTATCATGGACTACTTTAAGACCTTGCCGAGATACCATGAAACCCAAATAGACTAATTCATCTTTAAAAAACTCACATTTAGAAATTTTTACTTTAGATGATGTTCTCTTAACCTTTGAAGGACTATTTCTAGTTTACTTAAATGCTCCTCCAAAGTGTTGGAAAATATAACTAAATCATCCATATAAGCATGGAGAATATTCCTAGTAAATCTCCGAACACTATATTGATCATTCTAGTGAACGTAATAGGAGCACAACGTAGCCCAAATGGCATACGTAGGAATTCATAGTGACCCTAGCTGTACTAAAAGCAGTGTACTGGGTACTATCCTTAGCTAAGGGTATCTGGTGAAAGCCTTTAAGTAAGTCCAAGGAAGTAAAAATTTATTCTGTCCTAATAGAGATAAAATATCATCTGTGCAAGGTACTGGGAAACGATCAGGATAGTTTGGTCGTTAAGCTTGCGAAAGTCAACACAAATCCTCCAGGTTTTGTCCTTTTTGGTACTACTATCAAGGGAAAATTATAAGGGCTGTTAGATTTCTTAATAACCCCTCTTTTAACATTTTATCTACCTCAACATTGATTTCATTCAGAAATTTGGCCGGTAGACGATATGAAGGTACGTAAATGACCTGGTCTTTATCCTTTAAACGAATTTGATGTTCGATGACTTCCGTTTTGCCTAAAGCTCCAGTACTAGTAGAAAAAAAACATCACTATATTTGGATAAAAGATCAAAAAATTTCTTGCTTATATCCCTATCTAAAATGTCTGCTTCGATTTTGCCTTTAATTACCTTTAAAAGAGATTCGTCTGTTGCTGATTCAGTGGAGTTAATTTCAGCAACTGTAAGAATTCGATGTTTATATGCTTCGATATTGACAATATGTTGATTTTCATGTACTGTTAAAGCAGCATTTAAGTGATTAAAAACTTCAATGTTAACCCGATGATCAGAATTTACTGTGTATAATGCTTGCGTGACTGAAAGCCCATTGATCTTTAAAGTATCAGGAAGAATTAAAACCTCTGAGCCTGGCAATTTTCTTTTAACCTCTGACCGTGAGATACGATGGTGTGTTTGGCTCAATGATTTGTGCGAACGCAGCAAGGACGGGTGCCTGAGAGTTATGTTGGGTTGCTGTAACAATATCATCGCTTATGAGACAAGTGACTGGCTCTTCGATATACGTTATCTTTCTCACTGACTGTCTCCTTCTGATCCAAAAACAGATTTCAATGTGTGTGAAGACTGATAGAATTTCCTTTATAAACACTCCGTGTTTTGCGGGGTGTTAAAATTACGTTATGTAATGACATTGATGGATATCCCATAATAACTACTGGGTACATATTAATATTGCCAACTAATGATAAAGGTATCCGTAAAAGTACGTTGCCCCAACCTGTATTGTATCTGAGATGTACCAATACATCTAATTCATTATTGCCTATTCCTGACAAACGAACATCAGAGCGTTCGATGGGAAATCTTGAAAATAAAAGGTGATGGGTACGTAAATCCATTATATTACGTGGACTACCTGAATCAAAAAAACAAGGTGAAATGCTTGTGTTCTAAGCTAACTGCATGCAAAGTGGGTCTAACTTCTTCTGAGCCAATAATAGCGTGTATTTTGCAAAATCTACGGGACCGTGCTCTGCATGTTTGGGAGACACTACCTCGATTTCTGGAAAATTCTTGTCTTCACACATATCTTGGAGAACATTAAACTTATTATCTGATTCAAAAGTGATGATAACCCAATATCACTCTCCTCCCCTTTAAGCTGGCTATGTGGTGTTTGTCTGCCCAGCCGGCATTCGAAAAATTCACTGACGCATTATTATTTGGAACTGCTGAGCCTGAAGTTGGCTTTCCCTGAGGAACGATTTGAATGTACTTGTTTCTGACCTGCATTACTGTTCTGCTTGTAATGTTTGTTCTTTCCCCATGGTACTGTTGCTTTTTAGCGTCATTACCAGTGTTTTGAATGTTTGTGTTACTGTTTAAATTCTTTTTCTTGCATTGCAATGACTATACTTATGATATGAACTGTTATGGATTGAACAATAGCGGACCTACACTCATTTATCACATGACCAGGTTTTTTGCAATTGTAAAAAAAACGACTGCTGATGGATTATTAGTGACAAAGTTAACCTGTTGCGGTGATGTAGACGCATGATTTTTGTTTTCTTTGCTTTGTAAAATCCTGAATCAGAGAAGGATCGAGATCTGTACACTTGGACAAGTGTTTCCGAACTTGTCTATAGATATCTAATTCTGAGCTATCTGATTGTAATTTTTCATCAAAACACTTAACCAAAGGTTCAAAACATATCGGTTATAAGTGTTAAATAAAATAACCTGCAAAGAGATTTGGAACTGAGATGCTTACCATTGACCCAACTTGGCATCAATCTGTCAGGATCTCCTATCAGAGCTGCCCTAAGAGATTAGTCATAGATGTTTTTATTGTTGCGTAAAGCAAGAACTTCATCCAATGCATCCTCACTCCCATAGATGGAACGGTTGGCTTTGAAATCATCCCAAGTGACTGTTTGTTTCTTTAAAAGATATTCCCCTAAGTACGCACCTGCATCCCCTTCCTATCTCTTTGCCTCCTGCAATTGTAAAGACTGATCTAATGGATTTTGCCGTGAGGTGAACGTCCACAGACGAAATCCTACACCCTGAAAAATCCATTAACACGACCTGCAAATGGTACAATTGCCGATCTAGCACCTACATAAATTCTGTGGGAAGTAGGGGGCGCTCCACCAGGGGTTGAACATTTTCTATTAAGTTTCCTAAATAACTTGAAACCTATATGAATAAACACGGCCGCTTCATAAAATAACAACGCAAATAATAACATCACCTATGAAAATGCATCATAAAATACAATAATGAAAGGTAATAAATGCACTTTCCTGAAAAAGAACAGAGTTAACAATGTGTCAGGCGTAAAAAATAAAAGGACACAAAAGTATGAAAAAAATGAGGTATCAGGAACCGCTACGTCTGCAAGGAAAGGTATTAATCTACGGCACTGCTCACCTTATATCAGCAACCTGCCACTCGAGACCCGAACACTGTAAATGAATATACCAACTGTTATAAATAATGGCTGTACTTAGCTTTTATTGGATTCTGTAAGTAGGTCGACGAGGTTCCTCTGCTGTCCAACTTCCGTCTGGCTAGATACACGTCATCGAAGGGATGTTATTGTGGATGTTGAACTTCTTATGTTGATGAATGTTGATTGCAGAAACCCTCAAGGAACAACGTGGAGTGTTGATGTGCAATGTTGCGTGATTTGTGTAGATTTCTCTCTCTCTGCCATGCGTTGAGGTAGATGTTGTGAAGGCTGATGTTTTCCTCGCTTTTTCGTTGTTGATTGTTTTCTTTCCGTCTGCTTCTTAACCATGTTTATGAAGATGACAATTGTCTATGGTTTTTGGGCATCTCGCCGTATCGGAGCTTCCGTTTACCAATGTAGACGCCATGTGAGGTGCTGCAGAAAGCTCTGTTGTGACCGCTGTTGTGTGTGCTGCCACCACTGTTGTATGCGCTGCCACCACTGTTGTATGAAGGTATTTCATCAGAAATTCCTCCAGGTGTTTGGTTATAAGGACTGTATTTGGAACTCAGTCAGAGTTTGGTTATGACATCTTCAGTTTCTCCATGGCTGTAGAATAAGACTGTTTTTGGAAGATCAGACCAATGTTCTGCAGGATTTCAGACAAACTCATAGTGGTTTTTCTTGTATTTCAAATAAAGACTTATTTACAAAAGAATACAATTGGTCTACACAGGATGATCTCCCATGTCGATCTAATATCTAAAACTGTCACACTTTTACATAGCAAGACTAAGATGCACACACACGAACAAACATATGACCTCGTTCCCAAGAACTTCCCACGGCTACGTGACTTTGCCTCCAGCTCTGAGCAAAAGAGAACGCTGAGTTTATGCAAACGGATGCTAATGTATGATGACGCACTGTCTTAAAGACACTACACAGGTACTTATTGATGACGTCTGCGTCTGGTTTGACCAAACGGAGATTTCACAATAGCCTTCCTTTCATGTGCGATAGAGATATATATGTTGGGAAATTATCTTAGATTTACTAAGAAACGTAGTTTTTTTAAATGTCCATAAATGAAATATGACATATATATATATATATATATATATATATATATATATATATATATATATATATATATATATATATATATATATATATAAAGTTGTTTTAGTATACTTAAGACTTCACAAATTAAAAGGGACATAAAAAAATTATCACATACAACTATATATTTAGGCTAATTCCAGAACGCTGATCACTGGTATATGATGGAAATAACGAGTGATACGCGTATTCGTAAAGAATGTGCAGGTGGGGAATTAACTTCGTAATCCTTTGATAAAAGGATGAAGGCGCTACCTTGGGCAACAGTGGCAAAAAACAACTGCTTGACCAAGGATCTTGTAATTCCAATGACCCCTTGACAATTCCATACTCTCAGTGTGGATAACAACTTGCTAAACCACGTGGCCGCACCTCATTTTGTGTTATGGCCAATCACTCTTGATATGTACGAACATTCCTAAGTGCCTGAGCCATAGCTTATTGTTTATGTATATTCGACCACTCTTTTTAGATGAGTATGCCAGTCTCCCAAATATGAATATCATTAAAACCATTGCATTGTATTCTATTATCACCAGACTCAACTTCTTTTTAATTCAATCCTACTATGGTTATCAAATTGATAAAAAAAATAAAGAAGGCATTTACATGAGGTAAAAGAATCACTTTTTGTCTCAGGCGGAAAAAGATTTTGTACTACTTCATAACATTTATTTCCTATTCTATACTGAAAAGCGATCATGATCCATCAAAAGAGAAGTAGTATAAGAACGTTCAAATTCCTTGCTAGAAAACAGACTGTAATGTGGAAAGAGACCTTTCTTTATTTGATGTTAAGCATTTTGAAAGATTTTTTTCCTAAACAAGATGTGATCAAAGAAATAAATTTTGAATCAGATATTCGCCATGGATATTGGCAGGAAAATACGTAAAAATGGCATAATATTCTTTTGGAATAAAGAAGATTATTGCAACCTAAATAACAATTAGGCAGAACATTGATAAAAATAACAGTAAACTAAGTAGTATTATGAAGTACTTTCTAGGAACATACAACAGTTTCGTACATAAAAACTGATACTTGGACAGCGTATTATCCTGGGAACATTACGAGTAAATTCATAAACACTGTTAACTATGTTTATTACGCCATTGTGGTTTAGTTTATAATGCAAATAAACGTTTCCTCATAATCGATTTATACTCTCTTTTTTTTATCTCTTTTCTTGCCAAGGAATCTCTTTCTCTCGTTTGAAAGAAATAATGCTTAATTACACTTTTTTTTAGAGGCCTGTTCTCTGCATTTGACACACGTAAGAGATGCGTTGACAATCGATTCTTCCAAAGAATACCTTTTCCAAAGCTTCGAAATACAAAGGACGTCATTCAAAGTAGTTCATTCACGTGTTTTCGGGTTAAATATTTATGTTCTAGAGTAAAATTTTTCAGCGATTTCCACCATAAAAGTTTTCTGTTTTAATTTTGTAGCAATAAGTTTTTTCGTTATATCCATGAAAGTCATTTCTTGTAAAGTTGGTATTTTCTTATTCAGGAATAATTTATTTGATGGTTAACCTAACTATAAACAATTTGGCACTGGGGGATTTAAGTACCTGCCTCACCTCTTCGTAATTTAAGATAATCTATCGGTTTTCAGCCAGCCATAGGATCACATACAGAACCAGTTATTTTGTTGATATCCCAATGCTTTTCAAAGGGTTTCAATTTAAAGGGATTTATTTACAGTTAAATTAAATAAAGAGGGAGCCCTTTTCAGGTCATTTGCTTTTCCGGGGTTTCCAGAGCGTCACCTGGGAGATATTCATCCGAGTTTACGTCTCAGCAATTTTATTCAAGGGCTTTATAAAGGCTTTATTTTAAACTATAAAAAAATTCTTACTCTCTTTTCTGTGCTTAAAGATGCCATTGGTTTTAAAAAAATTCCTTCAAGAAAAAATTAGTTGTTTCCACTGAAGAAAATGTCTTGCTTTTTAGAGCTCAGGAATGGTTAATGCAACTAAATGAGAAAATTTTCAAAAAATCATATTTATATAAAAGGTGAAACCCAGTACTTTCATTTTATTAAAGGGAATTGTGGAACCTGAGTTTTGAAATTTCTTGAGACTTTCTAGCAAAATTTTGATAATCAAAGATAGATGCAGGTCAATAAATATTTTGGGAAATGAAGGAAAAGTTTTTGTATGAAATAAAAGTAATTGAATATTTAAATTTTTTCAGGTTTCCAGATCTTTATGTTAACCTATGATATGAATAGGTCTATATTGTTATACATAAATTTCATGAGAAATGTGTAGTCTTTGGGAGTTTGCGCGAAAAATGGCTTTGTTGAGAACTCCTGAACAGTACTTCCGGTGGGTGACTGTATTCTGGTCCATCATTACGACGCCCGGAGTTTTAATTAAAAAAATGGGTCTTTTCTATCAATTTCTGAGATTATTGAAGGGAAAAAAGTATTTCGAAGTGGTGGTATCCTTGGCGGTAATTTAATGTCAAGAGATGTTCAATATGTTTTTGAATAGATTTAGAAAGTTTTTAGCAAACATTTTTTTGTTAGGGAAACAGAGGCTTGCATATATAGTAAGTTCTAAAGACCGATCATTTGTACAAGAGTTTTGAACAACTGTCCTTTTTAAACCAGAACTATTCTAATAACCTTTAAATACAAACGGGCAATGTCAGTCTGTATGATTAAGTAACCTAGACATAACATTAGATTTAATTGAGCAGGAGTCTGAAATAAAGCCATTCTTTTTAGAGAAAATCACCATCGATGTTGACCATAGGTTTAGAACCTCAGTTTTAGAAAAACAAGAACTACAGGCCTTGAAATGGGCCGGGACCAGTGAATGGATTTTTCTTTTAAAATTAATGCCATTAACGACTCAGAACATTTTTATAATCTGCTGGGGAATACTTTGTTTGACTTACTGTCTTGTTCCTTTCAAAAGTAAAATCCATTAATTACTTTTTATAACATAGTTTAACCTGATTTTCAGCATCATACCCATTTTCTGAGTTAACGAATGTCGTGTACCTGGGTGTATTGAAAGGTACGCTAGGGGCAGAAAGACGCACGTGGGTAAGTTCTTATATCCTCCTCAAACAAATCATTGAAAAGAGTTTGCAAAGGTAAAACTGAATTTAGACCCATGAATCCACAAAGATTGATGGTGTAATTGTAAAAGTTGGACTTATTATGAAACAAATTATTGTAAACGGTTAACTCTAAGAGTGTCTTGGATACTTGGCTAATTAAAAAATGATGTATATATAAAATCACGAGAAGGGTTTGACTAATTTGGGTTAAAAGATAATTCAGTTAAGTGGTCTGTTGAATTTTGTAGTAACGAAATCATGAAGTGAAATGCAAGGTTATCTAAAAATCATTTAGCCATATGGAAATATAAACAATCGGCTGGGGTTAACGACCTTGTTCTTAAAAACGTCGCAGTTTAAGGTGTCTATCTTTTCTCCTCAACGGCCTAGTTGAAGGCACAAGAGCTTGTGGTCCTATTTTTGTTCCTTCTCCTCTTTGATTGTAGAAGATTAGGAAAAAATCTCTCCTTCTTGTTTTACTTTTATAAGGCCAGGAATTTTAAAGAATGTAACTGCTGTTTTTGAAAAAGCCTTTTTTGAAACTTCTTACTATTATACCTTTGCAATTTTACAGAAATGACCGTCCTGGAAACACGAAACTTTCTTCAATAAATATGCAAACCATTGTTGACTGCCGTCACAATTTGTCCAATTGTTGTTTTTTATTTGTTGAGATTATATATATGTAATATTTATTCATATATATAATATATCCATAAAATAACTACCTATATATATATATATATATTATTTATCTAAGAACTACAATATCTTCTAATGATTTATATATAAAGGGCATAGATCATAATATAGATACTGCTTGAAAACAGGTAGTCCCAGTTAGCTTACATTTAAAGGGCTATGAGAAATTATATATATATGCTTGTTGAAGGCGTATATCTTTACATAGATCGAGTTTTTAATACGTTGGAATAACATTTTGTATTGTGAAAAAATTGAGGAAACATTTATAGGTTTTAGGGAGGTTTTAGGGCATAAGTTAGTGAAGTGTAACCCAAAGAGATTTCCCAAATTTTAGGCTTTAATTTTGTACAACGATGCATTAAAACGGTTTTATAGTGATTATGGAACTGGGAAGTTTTGATTGTATAAACTTAGCACAATTTTTTAGACTCCCAAGTGAATAAGAATTTGTATGCCATTTAAAAAACTGGAATACTTCCTAGGTTAAAAAGACGGATAAAATTCTAGAACCTGAGATGTCCTGAAAGGAATCGATGCCAGTTTGTAATGGAGATGAATAATGTTTTTCAGAAGATTATCGTATTCTTATTAATTAGGAACCAGTTTCTGAATTTTTTTTTTTTTAGATGTCCTGTTGAAAGAGAATGTTATAATAGCGTTTTGTGATACTTTAGAAATCTGACAAAAGACAGCGCAGACAATGTCAAACTTTAGAATCAGTTGGGAGAAAATAAAACAGATAGTTTTTTCTGACGATACTTTCCTTGTCTCGGCCTGTCTAAAAGGTCACGTCCATGAAATGTTAGCTGATGAGCACATAATGTAGGAGGTCTCGGATTTCTGTCCCTATGAACAGATCAGGTACATAGACGACACTTTCCTACTGAAAAATGAGTATGATGGTGCTGATAGATTTTAAACCTAGGCAACAACTTCTCTGTAGCACACGCCCTTTAAAGTTTTTCTGATTGAAAAGGAACAAGACGGTAAGTATCTGAGATTGCTTTTTGGACTTTTAGTTACTAAAGATAAGGGATAATTTTAATAATGACTATTTTTAGAAATTACATTAGGACTGGCCTGGCTCCAATTTTTATAGTTCTTGTTTTATTAACTTAAAATTAACTCAGTCTCATACCTGAGTACAT
>NC_089741.1:76885442-76910442 GCF_040412425.1 Macrobrachium rosenbergii | reverse complement strand
AAGAGAAACAATGGAGTGCTGCGAGGCCTTTCGACTTGTCATCCTTTACTTAGCAGACTGAAGAAATATGAGAATAAGTTTACAATGAAAGCTCATATAAATTACAGATGGTGATTAAAAGAGAAAAAAAGATCTGGATAAGGATCAACCGTTCAAAAGCAGGGACAGGACAATTAAAAGATTATACAAATAGATGAATGACCACCAACAAATGTTATAAAAGTACAACTCAATAATTCTCTCTTTTTTGTAAACAATACAAATTTTTGAAAGATGAAAATTTTTACAAATAAGAAATTATATTAAACATACAAATACATAGAAAATATATATAAGGTAGCTAATTTGTAATTAAGTCAGTGATTTTATCTATTAGGTCATTCTTGAACATTTTTCTAATACAGGGTCCCTAATAATACATAACAGTGCTAAGGTTAAAATTACAGCTGGAAGTAAGCTGTATAATAGCAGATTCCAAAAAATTTCCTTGAAGAGAAACCTTTCAATCTGGCAGTCACTGAACTTTCAGTCCAGTTTATCCTGTGAGAGTTTTCACTTAAATGAATGAATATAGCACTGGATGTTTATCCAGTTTTGACTGAATACGTATGTTGCTTAATACGTACATCTAAATCTTTGCTAGAGACGCAGTCCAAACATGGAATTTTATATATTATGTTGTCGTCTTTAGGGCTATTTTTTATTAACAATCCTTTTAGTGTGTTATTATATGAAAAAACGAGGTTGACATTAAAAGATTTTAACAATAATTTTGTTTCCAAAACCACTAAAATAAGGCAAGCTAAGAATGTAAAGCTGTTAGTGGGCTTTATTATAACAAATATCTGGTATATGTGAAGTATAAAATAAATTTGGCCATATTTCTCATGTGCATTCGATTTCTTGATCGAAATACTGTGAACTGAAAATGTGCAAAGCTCATAAAAACATACAAGAAAAAAATTTATATTTTGATATTAAGGTGATGGCCTGAACAAAAATGGACATAAGTTAAGTTGTTGGTTGGTTTCCTATAAATACTAAATTTGCATTGAAATGGTTCTCTATGTATTGTAACATCTAAGAAATGGAGGCAATTGTCTTTTTCTAATTCTAAAGTAAACTTAGTGTATGGTACTTGGTTATTCAAATTGGAGAAAAATTATCATTTACATCAATACCAGCAGGCAAAACAGCTAAAATACCGTCAACATATCTATACCACTTTAAAGGAATATTAATGATGTTAGATAAATATCATTTTTCAAAGAATCCATATACAAATTTTAAAGGAGTGGGGATAAAAGGTTAACTTTTGCCATGCCAAATATTTGTTGGTGAAATTCACAACCTATTGAGTGAAATAATATGACTTACAGGTAAAGGTGATTCATGATGGATTAGTTCTAAAATAGAATCTATAGGGACTTTAGTAAAAAGAGAACAAACATCCAAACTAACGAATCTATTAGTTGGGAAAAATGTGATTTTTTTTTATTAATCAAGTAAATCTAGACAATAATATATGTGAGAATCGGAGATAGTTCCAAGTAACGGGGACAAGAGCTTGGCAATATATTTCGAAAGTTTATATGATATTGAGCCAACAGTACTGACGATAGGCTGCATAGAATGATTTTCTTTGTGCGTTTTTACTAATCTGTCCAAGTAAGGTAACGAGGGGAATTTTACTGACAAGTGAGCTATTAGTTCTTTTTTATCTTCTAAGGATTTTTTCACTGTGCTAACGAAATTTTGTATGACTTGAACAAGTTACCTTATATATATTTTCTAAGCATTCGTATGTTTAATATAATTCTTTATTTGTAAAAATGTACATTTCGCAAAAATTTTTATTGTTTACAAAAAAAGAGAATTACTGAGTTGTACTTTTATAACATCAGTCACCTCCTTGTATAATCTTTTAATTGTCCTGTTCCTGCTTCTGAACGGTTGATCCTAATCCGTTGTAAAACGTCTTAAATATATAACCCTATTTTGGCATTTCTATTAATTCCTCAATTGTGTTGGATTCCAGGTACATATTTCTTCCTTTGTAATCCCCTTCTGTCATTTGCATGAGCTTTCTTTGTAAACTTCTTTTTATATTTCTTCAGTCTGCTAAGTAAAGGACGACAGTAGAAAGGCGTCGCAGCACTCCATCGTATCTCTTTCCTTAGTGGATTTTTTTCTTTATTTATATATTCAACACGTTCCATATATTCGTGATTCAGTTATACACTCACACACGCATATATATATATATATATATATATATATATATATATATATATATATATATATATATATATATATATATGTGTGTGTGTGTGTGTGTGTGTGTATATATATATATATATATATATATATATATATATATATATATATATATATATATATATATATATATATATATATATATATATATATATATATATATATATATATATATATTATATATATATATATATATATATATATATATATATATATATATATATATATATATATATATATATATATATATATATATATATATATATATATATATATATATATATATATATATATATATATATATATATATATATAACAGAAACATCTGCAAAGCATCAGTTTGTCCAGCTTCTATCTTTGATTTAATATATCCCTAACGGCTTTTTTTTATTTTAATATAAAATCTATAAGAAGAACAAAGGTGAAATAACATTTCATTGTAGCATCCGACTTTACACTAAAAACTTAAATGACCATTCCCTGACTTTCAACACTGACAGAGACAAAGCAAGCTGAAATGAAGTGAGGCCAAACTGTTTCGGAAGTTGTTGTACGTACTGGGAGTATGGAATTATCAGGCCATTATAATTCTGATGCCATAAACAAGTTAAATTCAAGACCCTTGATCAAGCAATTGCTTCAAAGGAATTTACAGGTCAATATGGCGCCATTATTTCAGTTTGTTTGGTCTATGGGCGCTGTCGAAACCCCCGGAAGTTTACACATACACACACACACATATATCCAATGCAGCACGAAGGGACGTGTGCTTGAGAATATAAAAGCCGCGTCGGAAGGTAAGTGAAAACCGGGACTTTGAACAAGTACTTTCGTAGTTTATTCTACATTTTCAAGATCACACTGAATACAAAAGATGATGTTGTTTCAGATTTAGTTGGCCTTGTGCCAGCACGGCCTCTTGCTCCTAGAGCAGCCCGTAACTCTATGTTGATGAGTCTGTGAGATGGTTAGGTTACATGAGAACTTTATTATGATGCATGAAAGTGATTTTGGTGAAGGTGATTTTGAAATGAAAAGATTTAACAGGCAAGGTTGCAACCTCTTTGAACCCCACGGTACCCATCAGATGAGGACAAAAGTATGATAGCATAAGAATTTGAGTAGTAGGCACAGGTAGCTAGTTTGTTAACTCATGATGATCTAAAGCCATATTCCTTGTCCGGTCCTAATACAAAAGAAGTTGACAAAGCCTTATATATAAAAACAGAAGTGGGCGGGGTTACAGTTTGTTAATCTAGGCAGGATGTTCTTTAAACAAAAAAGACAGGGACAAAGGATCAAGGGATAATCCAGGGTGGAGATTAATATTCCTGGTGGACGTAAACAGTCTCTAGCAGATTCCTTTTCCGATGGCCGTTGACCTTGTAGATTATCGTTGACTTATTCCAGTTTATCGCATGGCCTTTCTTAAGCCAATGATCCGCAATGTCATTATTTGATAAGCCCCTTGAAATGGCATATTTGTGTTGGGAGCTTCTTACTTTTAGTCCTTCTGATGTTTGACCAATATAAATCTTATTACATTTGTTGCAAGGAATACTGTATACAATATTGTTTGAATTGGACGGGTTATTCTTAATTAGCTTATTTAAATACTAAGTTAATATCAATAGTTTTTAAAATGAGCACTGCAGGAATGAAACTAAGATGAAATGGTAAACAGAGAGTATTCTTAAGTTTTTTGTTAACACTAGTTGGATTGTAATATGACTTTTTTGCTTTATTTTTAGAAATTTCTAAAAAATAAGGAGGGTAACATAATGAATCACCTATTTTATCAGTAATTTTAAACTCCTCTTCCAAAAACAAAGGACTGCAAATTCTAAGAACTCTAAGATACATACTTGAAAATGTTGACACCTTAATTTGTTTAGCTTGGTTGGAGTAAAAATGAATATATGATAAATTATTCGTGGATTTCCCATATACTTTTAAAAAATGGTGTTATTTCTAATAACTAAGACATCCAAAAGTGGTACACAATTATTTTCTTCATATTCTATTGTGAATTTTATGGATGGTACAAGATTATTAATTGTCTGTAAGAAATCGGGAATATTTAAATTTTCTTTTACTATACAAAAACAATCGTCTACATATCTAAGCCAAAACACCTTAGAGAATAAATTTCTCGGAAAAATTCTAGAATCAGAGAATGCCATGTAAATATTACACAAAAGTGGCGAAAGAGGGTCCCCCACAGCCATACCAAATATTTGTTCATAAAAATTGCCATTGAAAGTGAAGTTAAAATTTTTTATACCAACGGATATCAAATTAATAATAACATTGGTAGGTAATTCTAGATTATACAAGTCCAAATATTGTGATAAATATTGAAGTCATCAATAGGTACTTCAGTTCCTATTGATGACTTACTTCAATATTTATCACAACATTTGGATTTGAATAATCAAGAATTACCTACCAACGTTATTATTAATTTGATATCCGTTTGTGTAAAAAATTGTAAATTCACTTTCAATGGTAATTTTCATGAACAAATATTTGGTATGGCTATGGAGAACCCTCTTTTGTCACTTTTGTCTAATATTTACGTGGAATTCTTTGAGTATAGACTTATCCCAAGAAATTTATTCTCTAAGGTGTTTTGGGTTAGATATGTACTGTAGATGATTGTTTTTATATAGTAACAGAAAATGTAAATAGCCCTGATTTCATGCAAACAATTAATAATCTTGTACCATCCATAAAATTCACAATAATATATGAAGCAAAATAATTTAATACCATTTTTGGATGTCTTAGTTATTAGAAATACACCAGTTTTTGTTTTAAAGTATATAGGAAATCCACAAATAATTTGTCATATATTCAATTTTACTCTAACCATGCTAAACAAACTAAGGTGTCAACATTTCTAGTAAGTATCTTAGAGCTCTTAGAATTTGTAATCCTTTCTTTTTGAAAGAGGAGTTTAAAATTACTGATAAAATAGGAGATTCATTATGTTACCCTTCTTATTTTTTAGAACTTTGTAAAAATAAAGCAAAAAAAGTCATATCATAATCCAACCAGTGTTAACAAAAAACTTAAGAATATTCTCTGTTCACCATTTCATCCCAATTTCATTCCTGCAGTGCCCATTTTAAAAACTATTGTTATTAACTTAGTATTTAAATATAATAATATTTTGAGGAATAAACTAATCAAGAAGAGCCTGCCTAATTCAGACAGTATTGTATACTGCATTCCTCACAAAGAATGTAATAAGATTTATATTGGACAAACATCAGAAGGACTAAAAGTAAGAAGCTTCTAACTCATATATGCCATTTCAAGAGGCTTATCAAATAATGGCATTGCGGATCATTGCCTTTAGGCAGTCCATGCAATGAACTGGGATAAGTCAGCAATAATCTACAAGGTCAATGACCATCGGTAAAGGAATCAGCTAAAGACTGTGTTTACTGAAGCTACGTCCACCAGCAACGTTAATCTCCAACCTGGATTATCCCTATATCCGTTGTCCCTGTCTTTATTGTTTAAAGAACATGATGCCCAGATTAACAAACTATAACCTCACTTTCCTTCTGTTTTTGTAAATAATGCCCTGTCAACTTCTGTTGTATTCAGTGTGAATTTGAAAATGTGGAATAAACTACGAAAGTACTTGCTCATAATCCCGGTTTTTGCTCACTTTTTGACATTGATTTTATAACACACACACACACACACATATAAATAAAGACAAAATCCACGAAGGAAAGCAAAACAATGGAGTGCTGCAAGGCCTTTCGACTTATACTAGTCCTTTACTTAGCAGTCAAAAGAAATATAAAAATAAGTTTACAAAGAAGGCTCATATAAATGACAGACAGGGATTACAAAGGAAGGAATGTGTACCTGGAATCCAATACAATTAAAGGATTAGCAGAAATACCAAAACAGGGTTAATATTCAAAAGATTTTACAAAGGATTAGGCTCAACAGCTCAAAAAGCAAGGAAAGGACAATTAAAAGATTATACAAGGAAGGTGACTAACTACCACAAAATGCAAATATATATATATATATATATATATATATATATATATATATATATATATATATATATATATATATATATATATATATATATATATATATATATATATATATATATATATATATATATATATATATATATATATATATATATAATGTATGTATATATATGTGTATATATATATATATATATATATATATATATATATATATATATATATATATATATATATATATATATATATATATATATATATATATATATATATACACAACTCAGTGAATTATAAAACTCTTTTTAGGTGAACATTTATAACAGAAAAAAATTTATATTAAACATACAAATACATGAAAAATATGTATATAAGGTAACTAATTTTTAATCAAGTTAGTGCTTTTATCTTTTAGGTCATTCTTGAACATTTTACTTATACAGGGGTCCAAATAATACATGCCAGGGCTTAGATTAATATTCTGACTGGAAGTAAGCTGTAGAATAGAAGATTCTAAAAGATTTTGAGAAGAGAAATACTTTGATCTGGCAATCACTGAACTTTCAGTCCAATTTATCCTGTGGGAGTTTTCACTTAAATGAATGAATATGGAATTGGATGTTTGTCCAGTTTAGACAGATTATTTATGCTGTTTAATCCATACATCTAAATCCTTTCTGGATTGGCTGATATAAAAAGAGGGGCAGTCCAAACATGGAATTTTACATATTATGTTGTTGTTTTCCATAGGGCTATTTTTATTAACATTCCTTTTAGTGTGTTATTATAGGAAAAAGCGAGGTTGACATTAAAAAAATTTTAACAATGATTTTATGTTTTCAAAACCACTGAAATAATGCAAGCTAATAGTGTTCTTAGGGGTTTCTTTCTCCATGTTACTGTCACTATAAAATTTTTGTGGCCTTCGTTATAGCAAATATCTAGTATATGTGAAGGATAACATAAATGTGGCCATATTTTTCGCATGTATTCGATTTCTTGATCCAAATACTGAGGACTGACAATCCTCAGTGCTCTTAAAAACATAAAAGAAAAAATTGGATATTTTCATATTAAGGTGATGGCCTGAATAAAAATGAAAATAAGTTAAGTTGTTGGTTGGTTTCCTATAAAAACATCTAAGAAAGGGAGGCAATTGTCTTTTTCCAATTCTAAAATGAACTTAATGGATGGTACCTGGTTATTCAAATCAGAGAGTAAATCATTTATATCAGTGCCAGCAGGCAAAAAGCTAGAATATCATCAACTTATCTATACCACTTTTAATGGAATATTAATGGTGTTAGGTAAATATCGTTTTTCAAAGAATTCCATTTACAAGTTTGAGAGGAGTGGGGATAAAGGGTTGACTATTGCCATACCAAATATTTCTTGGTAAAATTGACTATAAACTAATAATCACAAATGCACAACCTAGTGAGTGAAATAATGTGACTTACAGGTAAAAATAATTCATGATGGATTGGTTGATTACTAAGATACTCTAAAATACAATCTGTAGGGGCTTTAGTAAAAACTAACAAAAAGTCCCCTTGATCAATTTATAAAAAAAAAAAATCAATAGTAAGTGACAAAAAATCCTTAAAGATAAAAAAACTAATCGGTCATTTGTCGGTAAAATTTTCCTCGTTACCTCACTTGCATTCAGGTCGTTTCGGCCGTAAGTCGTTTCGGCCGTAAGCACGTTTACGTGCAAAATGGGCGCCGTGTTTAGTACCAGCCCCTTGGGGATGTACGTAAAACATGAAATAATAATGTTAAATACCATAAACATAACGTCTTACATTGTTTTGGATGTTACGGCCTAGAGTGACTTACGGCCGAAACCACCAGGACTGCCTCACTTGTATGGATTAGTAAAAACGCACAAAGAAAATAATCCTATGCGGCTTAATATCAGTACTGTTGGCTCAACACCATATAAACTTTCGAAATATATTACCAAGCTCTTATTCCCGTTACATGGAACTGTCTCCGATTTTCACATATATAATTTTCTAGATTTCGTTGATAAATTAAACAAAGTCACTTTCTGCCCCACTGATCGATTCGTTAGTTTTGATGTTTTTTTTTTCTCTTTTTACTAAAGCCCCTACAGATTCTATGTTAGAGTATCTTAGTAATGAACTAATCCATCATGAATTACCTCTGCCTTTAAGTCATATAATTTCACTCACTAGGTTGTGCATTTGTGATTGTAAGTTTATATTTGTATAGGAAAATATATTTCGTTTTAGATTTACTGTATGTATTCAGTTATAGTGTGATGAAACGAAGAGAAGCTATAAGGTGGTAGTTGGGATGGTGACACAGATGCGAATCACTGCAGTCAGCGGATGTTTCAATTGTTTCAGCAGTTTTGGCTCGAAAGAACACACAAAATTGAAGCTGGTATGTGAGGTAGCCGACCTAGTTGGTATGCAAGTACGTAAGTTCGTGCGTTAGAAAAATGGAGATTGTGTATCTAGTTGTACCAAAAGTTAGGTCTGGTTGATTATTATCTAACCGAGAGCGATATCATCCAGACGTGGCCTTGTGTGCTCCGAACTCTTAGAAACCGGCAGTTAAGATGTCTGTGGTGATGCTGTGGTGATAGAGAAAGAACACTGCAATCTTTGCAGTTAGTGGGTGTTTCAATGTGGTTGACTTTAAGACTAGACGTATAATGTCTAAAGATGGAATGTGTGGGAGTTTTGAGTGAAAAGGCATTCAGCCAGAGTAAGGTTAAATCTTGAATCAGACTATTTTGACTTGATAATTCATTTACTAAGCATTTAAATTTTTTTTTTTTTTGTTAATTCATTACTTGTTGGGTTTTATTTGATAATAAATCTATTTATGTAGGAAAGATTGTGTTTCCTTAGAACATCCATTTGAGGATTATGTTGGAGAGAGAGAGAGAGAGAATATGTGGGTTGAGTGCAGGAGGGAGAGGGAGAGAGAGAGTTGCTAGTTACCTCACTTCTGAAGATAGACCGCAAAACACGTTACGTAGCATTTCGAAAGAAATGTTTAATCTGTAGGTGTAACAGATTAAATTGGTGGCAGCGGTTAAAGGTTAAATGGTGGCAGCGAAAGATACGAAAAGATAGCGAAAGAGGGATAGGAATTACATAGGTTGGTTAGGTAAATCAGTCAGGAGAAATAGGCTAATTGATAACACTACGCCTGGGGCACTCGCTGATAACTGCAAACCGAGAGCTGCAAATGCATTCATGTTCAGTGCTAAGATCTCGCGCGATAAGACAACTGTATGTCAGAAATACGCGTTGATACAGTGAATCTTTTTTTTCTATTTAAGTATTCGGGAGTGGTGAATTGTGAAAATAGGTCTGAGTAATATGTAGAGTAGTTTGGGGTTAAGAAAACACCCAGATAAGTGTGAATAGTGGCGATTGTGAGTTAATTAAGTGAAATGGTGACCTTGCAAGAACAAAGAGGAGTTAACACCTTCCATTTTCCTTCAAGTTGGTGAGTTCCCATTCTCGCTAGTTGCGCAATGCTCCGTTTTCTGTTTAACAGTCACGAGACGTAAGGCAAGTTTTTCTTTTTTTTTTAATTGTTCTCTTTCGTCCCTCTTATCTAGTTTTCTTTCATGTTATTATGCTCAGGGCATGTGATCACTTACAAAATGAATGATTCAGCCGCAAATACATCACAATCAATTGTGTGTCATAGGCTGACGAACTTCAATGCACGCATCACAAATTTTAAAGGTTTAGTTGACGGGAAGTTGACTCAGAGTGTTGAAATATTTATTGAATCAGTAGATAATTATCTGAATTCAAAGAAAATTGCAGATGGCGCCGAAGCTTTAACAGAAGCAAAAGCTTTCTTAGACTTAGACAAAGGGGATATTGGAGTACGGGCACGCAGTTTCACGTTCAGAAAGTGTAAATCTTGGAAAGACCTTCAGGAATTTTTACATGCATCTTATGGCGGGATCGACCGAGAATGCATTGTTCAGAATTTACGAGCGCTTATCAGAACTAGGAAAGGTAAGGATTCATTATTCACGTACAGTTCTCGCTTATTTGATGCAGTAGGTGAGATAAAGAAATCTATGAAAAACTCTTCATGGGTAAATGGAAATAATATCTCCTTAGATAATTTTGAAAAATTGTTACACTTCGCCTGCCTTTTGACGACGGTTCTGGATGTGGTTGTAGACGGCTTTGATAAAAGAATTGAGCAGGATGCAGATGAATCTTTTTTGTTTGCTCAGGTTAATAAAAATTTATCAAAATGTCCAATGCTGGACAGTAGTTTTGTGAAGGGAGGTGCTAAAATTTCAGCAGCGGTTTCGAAACCACAGAATAATGCTAGTACTTCACATTTAGGAAATGATGCAGGAGTGAAGTCATGTGCGCGGGTGGAGTCGAAGAAAACTTCAGAGAGATCAGTCACAACGATTCGTTGTTTTAACTGCGATAAGGTGGGACATAGTAAATCGAGTTGCAGAGTGAGATATTGTTCAGCTTGCAAATCTTCAGACCATGGGTGGAAATTTTGCCCAGCCACAAGGAATAGAGATTATTCAGGGAAAGCACGGGGTGGTTTTACTAGATATGACAGAAGGATTCCTCATGATACAAGTTCTAGGTATACAAATGAACATCAAAATTTTCACAGGATGAGTTCGAAGACAGACACAGGATAATGAGCAATCAGGTCTTAGAGTCACCAGAACATAGGCGGATTGTACGTGGTTTTTCTAATGGCATTGAAATTTCTATCTTCATTGATTCTGGCACCTCAGTTATCCTGATAGGCGCTGATCTTTTCCACTCAAAGTTTCCAGAGTGTAAATTAGTCCCTACTGATGAGACAGTGTGTGATGTACAGGCGAGAAGATTGAATATCTTAGGTTCGTCATCTCTTATGCTTTGTATCGGTGAAAAGACGATAGTAGAACTATTTTTGGTCATAGAAGGAATAGCCTTAGGCGAAATAGTTTTGCTAGGACACCCTTCTTGTATGCGGCATAATATCAACATTCTTACTGGAATTAAGGGGATTACAATAGGTTGGCCAGGCTGTTTCGTTCCATATAGAAACATGGAAAAGGTTTGTGGGAAACCCAAGGCGCAGACTGTGACATGCGTAACACATTCATTAGAGAATGAAGACATTCCGCGAAAGTTTTTCAATGGATTTCTGTTAGAGGATATTGAATTGCGTCCGCGAGTTCCTACATTAATTAAAGTGTCGATGAAAGAGAAGAATTTGCCTTCTCAAGTATGCGTTGTTGAGGGAACCGAGAAATTCAAAGACGTTGTAAGTACGGTATCAGTAAATGAAGTTTCAGTCGCAGGCGTAACTGCAGTAGAATTGGTAAGCTATCAAGATTCAGTGAAAAAATATCACAAGGGTACTTATGTAGTTGATTTTGAAGAGTTTAAGGAAGAACATAAGATAGTGGGTTTTTGTGGAGGCGATAATATGTTTCCCAACGAGGAGCTACAATTCAGAAGTCAAGTCCTTCACGAACATTTGGCTAAGGCTGATTATTTTGAATATACAGATAAAGTAGAGAAAGTGTTGAAAGAATATTTAGATATTATTGCTTTGGAGGGAGATAAGCTAGGGGTTACAGATGTTTTAGAACATTCAATCCGCCTAGAGAAGGGTACAAATCCCATATATATTCCAGCGTATCGAATTCCTTTTAAGATTAGAGAAGAAGTAGAAAAAGAAGTCCAGAAGTGGGAGTCGGAAGGTATCATTAGGCCCAGTTCCTCGCCATTTAACTTTCCTTTACTAGCGGTCCCAAAAAAAGATGGTAGCGTCAGAGTATGCGTAGACTTTCGTAAATTGAACGAAAAGACATGCCCAGATAGATACCCTGTAGCCTGTCTGCCTGATTTGTTTGTTGAAATCGATGGCAAGAATATATATTCGTCTATAGATCTCATGCAGGGATTTTTGCAAGTTCCGCTTAGCGAGAATAGTCGAAAATTTACAGCATTTTCTATACAAAAGGGGCATTACGAGTTTAATAGGATGCCTTTCGGATTACAAGGGTCGCCAATAACATTTACTAGGCTGGTTAACACAGTACTTCACGGTTTATTAGGAAAGTCGGTATTTGTGTACATGGATGACATTCTCATATGCACAGATACAATCGAAGAACATCTAAAGGTGTTAAAAGAAGTCCTCAAACGATTACGGTTCGCTGGGTTAAAGGTCAAATTGGCTAAATGTGAGTTTCTGAAGAAAGAAATTGTCTATCTAGGTCATGTTATCTCTAAAGAAGGGGTCAGAGTTAATGATGACAAAGTTAAGGCTATTGTGAATTTTCCAGTTCCTAAAACCAGGAAGCAGATTCGTTCATTCCTAGGTATGTCGGGTTTCTTTCGCAGTTTTGTGCGGAATTTTTCTACAATAGCGTCTCCATTGACAGATCTATTAGCAGAAGACGTTAAGTTTGTTTGGGGTGACAGTCAGCAATTAGCTTTTGAGAAGCTTAAAGGATCGGCCGGTTTCCGACTTTTTAACGACAGGTTGTTGATATATAGGGGTTTGTTTAAGGACATTATGTGGAACTTTGGGAAAAAATTTTGGTCAATGACCTTAGGTTTTGTGACACCAGAGCAATTTTCGGCCAAAAATGGCCATTTTCAAAATGCATCTTCTCCTTTGCTTTTAGTTTTTAAGGGATGGGATTTGAACCACGTATAAAACACATATGAACCTTCAATAAAATGCCAGGGATTTTTGATTTTTCAATTCTTCTTTGAGATATGAATTTTTTTTTCTTTTTTATGAAATTTTCCCGGAAAAATGACAGAAAAAAAATTGACCAAAAATCAGCAACTTCAAATATTAAAAATCTCCGGCATTTTATTAATCTACCATGTCTCCCCATGTTATATATAAAATTTCATTTAGATTGGTCCAATACTAAGGGAGGAGATGCATTTTAAAGGCGAAAAACTTGTTTTGAGAAATGGGCCTTCAAAGTTTTAGTTACATAAAAAAAGTTAAAGGGCCTTCAAAGACTGTGTTACAATTAATTTTATGGTTTTAATTTTTATTTTTGGGTAGTAATTAATGCAAAATGATTATAAATAAGAATATTAATTGATTATTTATGTGCCTAAGACACATTATTATAAATTTTAGGTTCCTGGTCCCCCCCTGTCTGGATCTTGTTGCAAGGTATTACTCTAGGGTATCATAGTTGCCTACACTTTTTTATTAGTGTCTCGAATCCATCCCTTGCCAAATGGATCCTGGGAATTACTTTACATTCACAATTAGGGATTCGTGATTCAAGTAATTCATCAAGTCTTGCTTCACTTATGATCATTTTATTTTCAGGATCGTCTATAATATCAGCCTCCGAGCTACTGCTTTCTTCTTCTAAAATATCTTTGCCCTTTAGTAGTGACAAACGAATAAAGAGGCGTTTAGGGGTGGATGTGGTTGGTCTCTGGTCAGCAGAGATCGCTTCCTGCGCCGTTTGCTGGGCGACAGCTCTCTCTCTCTCCGTCGCTCCATTCCCCTCTATGACACTAATTTCTTGAATTCTTTCTTCTACTTCTCGCCTGGACTTTTCCACTTGTCTTTTCTGCATTCTAGAAGCATGAAGTGAACTCTTGGACCTTTTAGGCATGGTGAAAAAACAAAAACACCGCAGAAAATACAGAGTTCAGTCAAGGCTAGCGAGTGTGAAAATCGTGACCTTATAGCTTGGAAATTTATAGGCATCTCTCGGCCACAGTCGGCGTCATGGCATGACGTGTGCATTGTCATGGCTAGGAATAACTAAAAAGGTGCCAAGTAGGATATTATTGACATTATACATTTCATTTCAGAGGAAGTTTTGGTAACATATATCGCAAAAACTATACCATACTAAATCATTGTTACTGGTGTTTTATGGGTATAGAGTTATTGTTACATTTGAGGCCATAACTAGAGAAATAAGGCAAATTTTAGCATAATACTTCGTGGACACATTCTTGAACCCTATACGAAGCCATAGAATTTTTTTCAGCAAATCGAATTTTTTAAAGATTTTTTGGGTTTTTTAGGTGGCCGATCCCTTTAAGATTTCCATTTTTGTTGTTTATAGCAGTTATAAATTTCCAGATTGGTGTCAACAGTGCACCTCATGCAGTGACTCTGAGGCATTAGGAAGGTTCTTTACAGTGTTCCTTTGGATGCAGTAAATTTCATTCCTTTTACTAAGCCTCTGCTCATATTCTCTTTCTTCCATCTTAAATTCCACCGTCTAGTAACAATTGTTGATGTTAGTAGTGACAAGTGAGGTTTTCCCCTGTTACACCTTTCAAACTTTTTTATTTCAAGATGTTGTTGAGAAATAAAGTTGCTTTGTTATTAGATCATCAAAGTCAGAATGCTTTGAAATACTGTCTTGCAATATTTTGCATCCACTAGTATGGAATTGGATTTTCTTGAAGGTCCATCCTGCAAGGCTCAATAATATAAGTGATGAAAGTAGCCATGCAAGAAACTGATATTTTCACATAAAAAGATGACATGCCCAAGAACACACAAATGTCATACTGCAGAAGGGAGAAAGTAATCTTGTGTGAAATACTTCTCGGAATAATATCAAGTTCTGAATTTCAAATTATGGGGGACAAAGACGTTCCTAATGAAACTGGAGACAATGGGTCATCAGTGTGTGACAAGTGAGGAAGCAGATGTTCAAGATCCATACAGGAACATACTGTGTGTTAAAATGTGGTGAAAATGTGCTTGTTTATAAGACCACTTCGAAGGACATTTTTATATGTCAAGGAAGATGGTGAAGAATGCACAGGAAAAGGTGACAGACAAAGTTTTATCATGAATTCCTCATAACTGGGGCTTTTTCTGGAGTAAGAATTGAAATCAAGGGAGAACAAGGCCAAATTTAAATAACCACAAAAGATTTGTAGTGGTTGCATCAACTTCTGCCAGAAAATTACTCTGATGTAGTCTAGTATCACTAAGTTTAATATTGTGCATTACAAACATTTGACTTATACATCATTTATTCAAAGATAAGACCCTGTTGAAAAGGAGGTCAGTAATGTTACTTTTGGAGGTTAATATGTTTTGAACTCAGTACAGCCTTTGTGACTGCATTTGGAACTATGAAGAGAAATGTGGGTTACATGTGCAGGTGCTTGAGGTGCCCTGAAAGGGTACTAGGGTCGTTTCTGAAGAAGAGCTAAAACATCATTCAAGAAATACAAAAGTCATTCAAAGGAAGATCATAAGGTTATAGTGTTTTAAAACATGGCCTGAGACAGATAACAAAATCATTTGTTTTGGCTCCAATGGGCAGTACAGTAATCCTTCCCTACACCTGTAAGAATACTTGCATACAAGCATAAGCATTTGGTAAAAGATGGTAACCAATTTTAAAGAATAAATATTCAACAATGAACCTGGGGATGATCCATTTGACTTATATTTTAGTGTTTTGCCTGCGATTTTGCTTTCCCTGCTCACTTTCCCTCAGTCTTGGTAAGAAGACAACAATTGTAATTTTACTTGAAAATATAGAAACAATCACAATTACCATAGCCATAAACACATACTATGTTTATAAACAACAGAACCATTTCAATGCAAAATTCAGTTGTACCTTTTTTGTCTTATCTTTAACCAACAATAACTTATAAATACACTTTTAAAAAGTAATCACTTCTTTATCTCTCTCATAAATGATAAATTTTTCTTCTGTTTTTAGACTATATGTTTCCCATTGTCAATCCGTGGTTTTATCAATTAATGTAAATTTATACAGAAACTTTCCTGATCAGTTTATGTTATGGTATTATATTTCATTTGTTTTACTTGTAATAATGATAAGTTTGCCTTTTTATTCATAGTGTTTCCAACATGGAAGAAAGAAAGTATTACATCATTCATGTTGCATTATTGGAATGGGTTTTGAAAACATAATGTTATTTTAAGAAATTCTTTAAAATGTTACCATTAATTTTCTGTGTTCTTATGATCACTGATTAATAATTAAAAAAATATCATGGGAACTGTGTGTACAACATGTAAAATTCCATGTTTATATCATTTTTATATTGGCATTTCTGATTGATGACATGATTAAAAGCATAAAATTCATTTCAAAATTACTAAAAAGTAACTAATAATTTTCTGTTAATGATTTTTCATTTCACCTCATAATATCACTGGAGCTGAAATTTGTATTGCAAATGACTGATTTCGTGTTCGTGTGTTTATGTCTTCATTATGGCATTTCATCAATGTAGACATCATTGTTTAATTTTTGTTCAGTTGGCTCTTAATTTGGTTATCACACATACCATAACAGTACACAAGAGATTATTATCACTAAAAGTATAGAAACAGTACTTATAATTCATCTCAAATATATATAATTTTCACATTCACAGTAAAATATTAATTTTTTTCATCAAAAATTTTGTTGTAGATGTTGGCAATATGTTGAGCCATGTGTAACTCCTCTCCTTTCCTCAACAAAGGGAAGAGTGTGTATGTATATATGTGACAAAAATGCACATGGTAGGGGCTGTCAAATTCATTTCTGTCTCTTTTGGGCAGTAAATTTATTATTTTTCAGTTATATTTTTATGAAATAAAATGATGACAAAACACATAAAAATAACAAATGAAAAATACTTGGCTTTAAAAATAAAAAGAGAATAGTATAAAATAAAAATAAAAAATATTTAGCGTGTTTGCCTGTGTGTTACAGGCTTAACATTATTATTATTATCCAGTAGATGATTTTTATTCTTATGGAACAAGTCCCATCAGGAGCAATTGACTTAAAATTCTTTGTAAAGAATATTAAGGTGTTCAGTCTGAGTAAAGAAGTAAGAGGAAGTCAAGGGAAATACAGAAAGAAGATTGTTACCACTCATGGATTTTACTTTAATTTAAAAAGCTTAGAATTTCATAACACATGCTTCCAAAAGGAAACACAGAAGAATGGCAAAATCACTAAAAAAAAAAAAATTGCAATAAAGGTTCCATAGTACACATATAGTGTAATAATATTTCTGTTAACCTCAAAGCTTAGAATTTGAGAGCTCATGCCTGCACAGTGATGCAAAGAAGCATGACATGATCACTTGAAAACAAAAAGTCACATAAAGAACTGTTTTTTATACATTGAATTCCTATTCTGCAGTACACATTCGATTGTAATTACTTTTAACCATATATCTTATAATTTCAGAACATGTGCTCAAACAAAGAAACAAAGACTTGTGATGGTGCATAGATCAATTTAAAGATAAGTAATGAATAATTTTTAAACTATACATTATATTGGTCTTGATTTGCAGCTTTTGTGATTGTGATTGGATGCAGTTACATTTTATTAAACCAATCATCCCAGCATTTTAGGCATGTGACTGAGATGAACAAAGTGACCCTGTTGAAAAAATGTTTTCACAGGCAAATTTAAAAACACACTACAAGCACATTACATTTCAGTTCCTATTTTACATTTTATAAAAAGTTTTCAAGCTAATAGGTAAATAACCTCATATATTTTCTGTGCAAAAGCAATTTTACCCAAAAAATTGCTTTGATAATAGAGCACAGTTTCTTCACTGGTCAGACTACTGATGCTCAATGACTGATTGAATATAGAAATACTTTATTAGCACGCTGAGTCACTTACAGAAACAAAGGGTCTAACATGACAGGCTCAAGCATTATAAATAGTCAAATCTAACAATGCGTGCACGTTGCTTGTTCACCTTCCATCCCCACAGGCACAAAGAGGAAAGCATCGTCACAAACCAAGTCCGTTTATAGTCGTTCACCATCCACCCTTACATGCACAAAGAGGAGAGCATTAGTCGAACGTGTGTGCGTTTGTTCATTTACTGTCCACCCTCACAGGCACAAACAGGAAATCCTGTCATTCGCATGTGTTCATTTGTTCATTGTCTGATACCTGTAGTGTCTTAGTATGAGAGGTCGTCTGCTTTGGCGCACTCGGTCTACCATTCAGTAACCCTGTTGTACTTACCAGATTTTCTGGCAAGTACAAAATATTTTTTTATATTTTTATTGGACTCTGGCAAGTCCGTTATAACAAAATCCAGTAAGTTGAGATAGATGTTGTTGAGGAGCCACTTATATCATAATACATTTATGATCTAAACTTGAAAGTGTGCCAGATAAAAACCTTAATTGTTTATCAAAGTATTGAAGGAGAAAGTTGCAAAAGACGTGTGGGGAGTTAGGTTTGAACTTGCTCTGTGTAACATGTTAACAGTAAAATGAAATGAAGACGGCTTTAACGTTTTTCAAAAATGGAGGATTGGAACAGACAATGAAAATTTGAAAATCACTGTAAACAAAATCAAGTTTATGGTAATCTGACAGTAAAGAAAGGAAAAAAGACCAGCTGAGAAAGTGGTAGTGTGAATGCTGTGGGGAAAGTTGTAAGATTAAATAAAATGCTGTGGATTTAATGGATTAAATATTGTCACAGTAGCTTAGATTGCAAAATGAAACTGGGTTAAGGAATTTTTAATGAATGATTTACATAAGTAGTAACAGGGAAAAAGAGGGAGAGATAGGCCATGTTTGGGTGGAAGGGAGGCCTTGGAGGAAGGAAAGCATTTTCTCACCTTAAGAACTTACTGGATTGTGAAGCAGTTCTTCAGTGACCAATAAGTAAAAGGGTAAAATTAAATTACTGGACTACTGGTAGGAGTATCCTATTAGTAAACTGAACCAACATGTTTGGTGTGTGGAAGGCCATTATTTTTATCTGGCGTGAAGTCATGGCCACTTACAAAGGAAGTGGAGGGGAACTGTAAGAGGTGAGAATGGAGAGATCATATTGCAAATAAGTATTTTGAGGAAATGTAGGGGGCATTGCAATTGAGGTGGCTTGAACAAGTAATCAGGAGGGAATAAGCCCAAAAAACTATGGGACAAGGGTATAGGTGAAGTCATGGGCCTGATGGGAATTTAGGCAGAAAGTACACAAGAAGGAAACTGGTGGTGATAACTCATTACTCTCTGTCCCCAGGAAGGGACAACGTGGCTTACTGATGTAGTGTTAATGATGAATGGTAAAGATGAACCTTATTATGATGACTGCTTTAGTCCGTTTTCTGGGAGCATTCGCAGTCCGGTTGCTCAAGTATTTTGGAACTGAGAGTCTTCTATCTCATGTTCACTATCACTGAATTTAGCATCAAGGTCAGGGAATATGGTGTATCTGTATTTGCAGTAATTTTAGGTTCATGCATTTGGTGGTCTTTTGCCATTCATCCTTTAAATCATTATATTTAGGTGTATAGTCTGTTGTTATAAGTTTTTGTGTCTGCTTGAAGGTTCCTTTATCGCCTTTGTTTATGTCAGTAGGATATATAAAAACAGAAGAACGGATTTAATTGAAAATAGATGACAACATCCACTGGGTAACCCTTTGGGTTCTTCACTTTAGGCAGACATTGATGAGGATTTGAGAAGAAATCAAACTTCAAAATATTCCATGTCATAATGAAGTCTCAATCATCATAAAATGCTACACAGAACTTTCATTAAGAAAGTTTGGCTGAAGCCATGTCTTCTCTCAGGAAATAAGATTTCGTGTGGATTTGGATAGTTTGCTGTTCTGGTGGATAAAAAGTTTTGGTAATTTTCGATTGCACTTTCATGCTCTCTGTGTAGTACTCTTGCTTCACTTCAAACAGTGAAATAGGTTATGATGTATATTGTTTTATATTACCTTTTCTCAAGAGGCTTTATGTTTAATAGTAACATAAGCCTTTAGTTTCAGTGACCTTGGCAGCTAAACAGTAGTTATTTCAAAGAATCATTCATTCCTTAGTCAATTTTTTTTTTATTCTTTCATGTTTCATGTAACACAGTTCCTTGGGCTTGGATCTGAGATCTTCTAGTTAATAAATATAGTTTGCTCTTGCTTTAAATTAGTCATGAAATTATGATTTATCCAGGTTGATTTTGGCAAAAAGTCCTTTTCCTTTAAACAATCTCTTAATATTGTGATATAAACTGAAAAGACTTAATTAATATTCTGCTTACTGACTTATTATATCTGTTATAATAGATGACCTGGATGCAGTTATATCTGTTATAATAGATGATCTGGATGCAATTGGAATTTTATCATAAACCATTTCGATGCTTGATTGAGACAGAAGTCTTTTATTTACTTGATCTGTCAGCCATATTAGTGTGACTTTTCTGATTTTAACCCTTATTTGCTAGCTGGAATTTTCCTCCATCTTCCAAAAGTTTTGGTTCAAGGAACATTGCTTCCTTAGCCAAATCATTCATACAAGACTTTGTGGTAACAATTCTCTTTCAAGGTTGGATAGAAAATAAATATTCAGAAAGGCGTTTGTTTTGTTATCTTTTTGATGTTAGAGGAAAACCAGGTTACTCATATGTTATTTGTTTATATGTATATTCTCAGTCTTTTTGTGTGGGACTCTGTATAGTATGAGATAACATATGTCATTAGTTGAACATTAAGTCATTAGTGTGTTCCAGTGACACATAAAGGTACTTCCCTTTTGTAAAGTTTATAAAGTGTTTTTTTCATTACCAGTACTGTTTACAGGATTTGTTTATTGATTACCGTGTATTATATGTTGGTGAAGACATTTACTTACTTGATTCATAACTTCAACACCTTATATACATCTCTCCCATCCAGTGAACCTTACCTGGCAAATCCTGTCCTGGTGTCTACGCTTAATCTTGCATATGGATATACTTCACCAATGGACCTTGTACTTGTTCACACTCCTGATGCTCAAGTAAGATGATGCTACAGTAAATTTCTTTAAGGTTTTACTTTTCATTATGTTTAAGATTGCTAGTGAATACAAATTACTTTTAAATATTTGGGCAATATTTAAGTACAAGAGGTAAATATTGAACATTGAGTTCGTAATAACATTGGAAGAGTTAACGGACTTATGTAGTCAATAGATTTAAACAAAACAGCTTCTTCAAAGCTAGAATGTCCTATTTAGGTTATATATGAAGTAAGAGAATGCTATCTTATGTGCTTTTTATAAAAGAAAAATTATTGAAGATGTTGAGTTGAATGGCTTGCAAAGCATATGAGGGTATCAAGAAAAATGTAAAAATAGGGAAATATAGAAGAAATTCTAAAAAGATTAGTGTAAGTGAAAGTATAAACTAGATTGTTCTGAGGTAGTTTGGTCTTGTGGAAAGAATAGATGATCATAGGCCCTTTGTTCAAGTTGCTGAGTTTATTGTTAAAAAACTGCGTATGTGTTGTTAAGATGCTGTAACTTTTTTTTCTTCAAGTTTTTTTTTTTCTGTTACGTAAGACTTATTCATCACTGGTTTAAGAATTGCTGTCATGATTGGAATGCTTCAACTTTTTGTTTTCCTCTTCAGGCAGTATTTTTGGTCTTTGACTCTTTCTCACCTCCCCTTTTGATCCTCTTCCTCTCTGCTGATGTGGCATCTCAGTCTCTTTTCTGCAGGTACTATTTGGGTTCCTGGTCTTGAGCTCAGGGGAGAACTCATTCTCCTCTGGGTCACATTCTTAACAACTACCAGTAAAACATCCCACACTTAGGTTGGAAGTTGATGATCTCAGATTACACTATTCAGTGATTTTTCTCCTTCTGTTGCCATTCTATGGAATACTTTTCATGCTTATGTGTTTCTGACTAACATACAGCTTCCTTTTTTTTCCATTTCTTTTTTTTTGTGTTGCACAAGAAAAAAAGGGCATTTACGTTTTTCTCCCATGAGCATTTACATTAAACAGAAGTATGCATCAAAATGAATTATATGGACTACATTATTGTATGAATCTTGTGGTATAAAAGAGTTTTCATAGATTTATTGTAGTTCATATAACAAGTGATTTTGTTTTGGTGTTTATGGCACTAGTTGATGTTACACCACTTTGCTAGTGAAAATGAGTTAGGCCGCCAATGCACTCATGTCTAATTCATAAGTGTAAAACAAGTTTAGTTTTCTTTGTAGAGAGGTTTTTTGCAAACTCAGAATGCCGAAAAATTATAATGCATTTTATTCTGTTTACAGAGGCTGTCTTTCCTGTCAATTGGCCTAGGATTACTTTCTGATATAGATATTGAAAGTGAGAGGCTAAGAAGCATAGGAGAGTCAAGATTTGCTTTGGGGCCATTGCACGGATTGCAAGTATGTACTGTACAAATACTGAATAATTTGTTGCCATCTGGAATATTTTTTTAAATATTCTTTCAGAAATATATAAAGGAAGCTCATTTGTTTTGTCATGAAGTACAGTAACTATAAAATGGCTAGATGACAGTGCATATGTTCATGTGCATTTGTGAACCTTGATTTTACCCATGTTTGAGAAAATTAAGGCTAATGTTCAATTATCTTTACTAGTTACTTTTAGTTGTGTTGGTGAAATAATGATTGTTATAGTTCATTCCTTATTACTTATTAATGCACGTCAATCATTTTTTAGCTTGTGAATCTTAAGTTTGTGTTCTTGGAACTTTTTTGAATTGGTTTAATCTTGCGATACCACTTAGGCCAATGCAATGTCAGTTTGTTGGATTTCGGACATAAAAAAAACGAAGGGTAGTCATGTCGAGTGGGAACGCTTTCCTCTTCAAAGGGAAGGACAAGTGTTGCCCTTTCCTTTGTAGAACTGTCAGATACTGGGATGGCAGAAACAAATGGCTTTATTTCTGCCATTAACTCTCATTTTCAGTCACTACAAAATTCTGAAATTCCATCTTCATATGACAGATTGTTTTAAATGTGAAGGGACTTGAAAGCTAGAGCCTCCTGGAGAGGTTACTGGTTCAGTAATCTCTTCTTGCCATAGTCCTACTGGATAAGACATATTAAAATGAGCCCTTTTATTATCAGAAAGCTTGACTGCCAGGAGCATGTTGCATATTTCTCAGATGTCTGGAAACCAACCAAAATCTCCTTTTGAAGAACAGGGCTGGCTCTTTGGTAAGTAGTACTGAGCCATTTGCACAGGCAAATTGCAGATTGAGCAATTTGCTGTGGTGCAGGTAATCTGTGGGTTCTGTGTTACAGCAGCCCAGCAATGAAAAAATAAGTGTTTAAGAAAAACTACTTCTGGATGTTACCTTAACTGTATAGGCATGATGATTTCAAATTAAAACAGAAAAGCGTGGCCACAATACGTTACGATTAAGTTGTCTTTCATCAGCTGGTTTTAACCACAAATGCATCTAATTTTTATTAAAGCAAAACTAAATTGGATACCCATCAGCCTTTTCTATACATTGGATAACTTTTGATTACCCAGTTAGAGCCTGACACCAGAGTAAACATTTTGATAAAATGTTAGAGAAGTATGTAATTAAATTCATGAAGATATTGATGTATAACAGGAACTATGTATGTACTTGTTTGCAGGACCTGCATTCCATTCAGTTGACTTGTTGAGGTAACCATACTTATCAAGTCCATCCTACTTTTCAGATTTAGTGCGTAATGCATCCCACTTTTCTGTTCCAATGGTTTCTTTTAGACTGTAATTTTCGCCACAGGCTATACACTTAGTTTGATTACTCATGATGTTCAAGGAAACATGATTTGCTCATTCAGTTCCTTCATCAATTTATGCAACAGACTCAATCTGAAAGTAAATTTATAGATTTAGAATCATAGTGTGTTTAGCAATTGGTATATACATCTACTTTTAACTGATATTTGAGCTGTGCACCCCGAGTTTTATGAAAGTAACATGTTCATTGGCTCTGTTATTATTATTTCTGACCACTTGGGCTAATAATGATGTATTTCCTATGCAAATGTCCTCAGACATTGACACCAAAGGCTCATAGTCATATCCTAGTTTCATCATAACTAAAACCGTACCAAAATCAATATTATGTCGTCCTTGTTAGATTTTTATGTATCAAGGAATGTCAGAATGTGAAATTTTATTGCAGAAATGAATTCCTTGATCCCAAAAACCCCATATATGAATGTTTCATAACAAAAATGTGATGAGCCACAAATTTTCAAAATTTCATCATTCCTGTTAGTTGCCATTTTGAAAGTGGCGCCAAAAATTTTCCCCACACTCTTTTGAGGTACATGGGTGCCAATTTTTTTATTTTACCCTTAAAGATGACGAAACCACCAAGAAACCACAACCACGGGACCTAGGATTTTGACCCAACTACTCAGATCTTAAAAACTACTGAGACCTAGAGGGTTGCAAATTGGTCTGCTGATCATCCACCCTCCAATCATCAAATATACCAAATTGCAGCCTTCTAACCTCAGTAGTTTTTATTTTATTTAAGGTTAAAATTAGCCATAATCTTGCGTCTCGTAACGATATAGTACAGGCCACCACCGGGACGTGGTTAAAGTTTCAGTGGCCCCGGCTCATACAACATTATACCGAGACCAACGAAAGATAGATCTATTTTCTGTGGCCTTGATTATACACTGTACAGAAAACTCGACTACGCAGAAGAAACTTCGGAGCATTTTTTACGTTTTTTTAAGTTTAAAAAACGAAAAAACGAGCTTGACATGTTAGACTAGCCGTAAAATTTCAGTAGTATTGCTGTTATCAAATTTCCAGCTCAAGAGACACATCTGCATTTCTACTTTCGATTAAAATATGAATAAAGTGAAATGAACTATTTATATTAGTTTCCCAACTGACT
>NC_089741.1:76870442-76877942 GCF_040412425.1 Macrobrachium rosenbergii | reverse complement strand
ATAATCGATACTCATTCGGTTTAATGGATGTATTGTCTTTTCTGTTACTTGACCTAAATTATATATATATATATATATATATATATATATATATATATATATATATATATATATATATATTTATATATATATATATATATATATATATATATATATATATATATATATATATATATATATATATATATATATATATATATATATATATATATATATATATATATATATATATATATATATATATATATATATATTTTTATATATATATATATATATATATATATATATATATATATATATATATATATATATATATATATATATATATATATATATATATATATATATATATATATATATATATATATATATATATATATATATATTTTATATATATATATATATATCTTCTTCTTCTTTTTCTTTTAACGTGCTTTATTCCCATTTTTTTATGGGGTAAGCACGATGCCTTCTTTTGAAGGACTTTTGATTTGGCTTTGGTAGACCTGTGGTCTCGATCGGCTGCCCTGCCTGACATCGCTTAGACCCGGTACGTATGTTTCATGTATCATACCAGACCCAACGCCCTTTCTTCCCAGCAGCGAGAAGTTATTGCGCGGGTATGGCGAGAGTTCGAGACGTGTGAGATGTTTGTTATGTTTTTTAGAAGGTGTTGTAGTGGCTTTGTTTTTGTGTGTATTTAGTCTGTAACATCCATTTGCTTTTAAGCAAACCTATCCGTTGATTACATATATAATCCCGGGATGTCTACACGGATAGCAAAGTGTCTGCTCTCTGATCAGCCGCTTGCGGGATTGAACCGCGCCACAGACCTCTCTAAGTCCGACGCTGCTGCTGTAACTGACTGAGCCATCGAGGTTTCTTATATATATATATATATATATATATATATATATATATATATATATATATATATATATATATATATATATATATAATTTTTTTCTGAATATATGCTCTATTAGATATCTGCAGTTACGTTGCTAATTTTAAAAATCAAGATTAATATTTAATAAATAAATGCAATACACTTATGCATCTCTCTCTCTCTCTCTCTCTCTCTCTACACACACACACACACACACACATATATATATATATATATATATATATATATATATATATATATATATATATATATATATATATATATATATATATATATATATATATATATATATATATATATATATATATATAATATATATATATATATATATATATATATATATATATATATATATATATATATATATATATATATATATATATATATATATATATATATATATGTATATATATATATGCAATAACAAAATTGTTGCCTGAAAGGTGTCGTAGATGGAATATATATATATATATATATATATATATATATATATATATATATATATATATATATATATATATATATATATATATATATATATATATATATATATGTGTGTGTGTGTGTGTGTATGGAGTATAAATATGTATGTATGTGTACATATTATTAAGAATATTCAATAAGGTAAATTTAGTGTGATTCACAGTGAGCAAATTCGCCTCTAAAGCCTCCCATCACTGCCTTTTTTGGGGAAAAGCCTTTTAACCCTTTCTTGTCCAAAGTGCTGTAGGAAATCCCTTAATTCCTGGTGTGGACCCAACCAGAGCTAATTGCCGCCTGAGGCAGGTCAGCTGGAGGGGTGACCACGTGCATTTCGCCATTTTGAAACCGGAGCCATGTGGTCTGCAGTACCATGTGGGCAAAGTGATCACAACGCCATCTAGGAAGAGAAAGCCGTAACTTCCAAAGATATAAAGGGTCCTGGAGAGAGAAGCTTGCTCTCAGAATTGTCGGCGGCACCATGGACTCCAGAGCTCCGTCCCTTGCTCTGTCAACTGCCTCTCTTCAACACTGGCTGCCAGTATCCAAAGTAACTTTTGTTGTGAATTAATTCGTTTGCCCTCCCTCTCGCTGACCCTCATAAGAAGAGAACTTCAGCGCCTAATGAAAGGTAATGTACCAGGATTTAAGGCTTTTTGTCAGCCACGTTCCCTATTCTCCTCCAACTATGTTCCTTTCTTTTCATAGTGCAATATAACTACAGTGAGACCTGTATTGCTTTATACTTTGTACTGTTAAATTTGCAAAGCTTTTATGAGAAGTGTAACATAAGCGTATGATATTTGGGTTACTGGAATTGAGATCAGTATAGGCATCTTCAGTGCAATTCCTCGATTCCCTCATTACAGTGCTAGTTTCGGTTGAGTAATCATAAGTGTTTCGATTACAGATTAGGAATTTTCAACTGTGGATCTGCGTATCATCTGTGTGCGTAGTGGTCTTCGCTACCTCGTTATCACCTTTTGAAATGTGCAACTCATTTGTATTCCCTCCTGGAATTGCCCGTCATTTGCTCTCGCCTCCTTACCCCAGAATTACGCTACCATTCTTCTGAGGTGTTTTCTTCTGTAAATATATTGAATTAAGTGAAAACTCAGAGTTTGTTTAATCACTCACATTTTGAAATAGCCTCAGGCATATTTTGTTGTTTGTAATTTTAAGGTAAGCTGCATATCATCCTAGTATACCCAATTTTTATAGCAAGACCCCAGCTCCAAAATTGCAATATTAGCGACCTTATTACCTTAGATTTCGCAATCTGCAACATCACAGATTGAGTCCTTAACCCTTTTGGCAACATGCAGTTATCAGCTAAGAACTGAATGCAAGACAAGAACCGAACCTTCTTAATTAGCATAAATTCCTCTATAAGCACACAAGTGATCCATTTTCACAGTAATTATCATGTTATTGTGTTTATTGTTTTGTTAGGCACGAACAAAATCATGGCTGAAATAGAGTAAGGAATTGTTAGAACACATGCATGCATCCCATTTATAAAGAAGAGAGAGTTATTAGCCTTTACACAAGATTTTGTGCTATCACATGTTAGCTGCATGTATTAAAACTAGGAAGGTAGGAGCAACACTCAGTGAAGAGTTAATAAAAGGAATAGTGCCCTTGTTCCTTCGTCCACGTGATAAGGACAATCTGAAAGTGCCGAAATACTAGGTAGGCACACATTACAGCCATGTGGGATAGCCCAGCCCAGCAATTTTCGTATCGCTGGAGATAGGATATTTTTACTCTCTCTCTCTCTCTCTCTCTCTCTCTCTCTCTCTCTCTCTCTCTCTCTCTCTCTCTCTGCAGAGGTTAGGAACTCGCTAGGCAAAGATATTATTCTTCCCTTTTGAATAAATCTCATAAATCTGTAAAAATTTGTTCAGGCTATGCGAGCCGAAAATCGTGGTTAGTACTCTCATTTGTTAAATTCCTCCATAAAAAATATTCCATGGTAAATTCCATTCAATCCTTCCAGTAAACAAACCATGAGAAAAAAGGAAGCACCCATTCATTCATTCCCCAGAAGTGAGGAAAACCTTCAAAAATTTATCGGTCGTCTCATTAGAATTTGTGCAAAGCTTCGCTCGGCCAGGTGTCAGCTAAGCCAAGACTGCGTTGTATTTGTTTGCTGTTTGTTGGTCGTTTCTCTTCATGCGCATATGCTGAACTGTCTCCTGTCCCATGGGACCGCTAACGTAAACAAATTCAGGTCTCTAGAATAAAGTAAATATTTTCTTTTTCTCTTAAGGACATGAGATATCGTTGCCAGAACATTTACTCGTGCATGGCAAACCAAGAAATTTTTATCGTGTACTTGACATATTCTACCAAGTTTGAATTTCGCGTTTTTCAAATAAGCACATTCTTTCTCGTAGCATTTTATACATATTTTTTTTCCTCTCTTAGCCGAGGAGCCAGCTACATTGTTTCCCGCAGTTAATTGCGTATATTTAGAACTAACTGTTCCTATTTGCCTAGAGCAGTACAATTTTATAATATTTGCTGAATCCGCCAGCATAAAATATTCCTTTAGGCACTGTAACTATTTAAGTGAGCAAGTAAAAATTCAAAAGAATATTAAGCAGTATCTAATTCTATGCAAGCTTGTTATTTTAATTCTGCCAGCTCTGACAATTCTCTGCAAATCATTATTTAAGGCTCGCATTAAACCTTGTGCTAAAAAAAAAAAATGTCCGTTTCGAGACTTTATATTCATGGATTTCATACACATTCAGGTCCTTACGGGACTGATTATTCCAGTTCATTAGAACAACCTTAAGTATTCTTAGACATACTGAATTAGTTCATTTGAAAAACTTTGAGTCTTATGAAAACCCAAATAGCTCATTTAGAATAAACCCTAAGTTCTCAGGAACCCAATTAACCTCGTTCAACACGGACAAACCCTCGTTCCCCGGAACACCTTGATTTCATGCTATCGCCGGCCAAGTCCATGATTACAAAAAATCCCAGTTACATCTTTCGAGACACATTGAAAATTCGTTCATCACCAACGAACTAAGTCTTATTCAGACATATTTAAATTTGTTCATCACAAAAAAATTAAGTCTCATTCAGACATATTAAGAAATTAGTTCATCACAAGCAAACTAAGTCATATGCATACATAATAAAATTCGTTCATCATGAACAAACTACGTCTTATTCAGACATTAAAATTCGTTCATCACGAACAAACTAAGTATTATAGACATACCGAAACCAGTTCATCACTAACCAACTTGAGTCTTTCCAGACATATTGATTATATAAAGGGTCATGCCCATATAAGTGTTATCTCAAAATGTCTATGACATCCAGAGCACAGCAAAGTGAAGACTTAAAGGTTTACATGTCCGCTGGAAAGGAAATGGGACTGTCAGGACAAGCCCTGAGGGGTTGGGTCCGAGAGAGAGTAGACGATGCCAAGGCGGAAAGAGAGGTAGAAAGAATAGCCCGGGAGAAATGAGAAGAGGCAGAAAGACAGGAGAAGGAGAAAGAAAGAATAGCCCAGGAAAAAAAAGAAGAGGCAGAAAGACAGGAGAAGAAGAAATAAAGACGGGAGAAAGAGAAAGAAAGAATAGCCCAGAAGAAACAAGAAGAGGCAGAATGACAGGAGAAAGGGAAAGAACGACAGAAGAGGGAGAAAGAAAGATCAAATCACCTAGCAAGGGTGGCAGAGGGCGTGTGCACATTCAACCCTCAGCAGTGTAGGCTCCCTCATAAGAAAATGGGATGAAGCCGAGCCCGAAGCCTGGCTCGACCATATTGAAAAGGTCCTGACGACCTATTAGCCCTCTACTGAAGAAGTGTCTCTGATCCTGGGACAGCACCTGAAGTGAAAGGTGCCATTGCCTTCAATGCTCTCTCTCCTGAGGAGCAAGGAAATCTCGCCCTTGTCTGCCAAGCCATTATAAAAGCTTTTGAAATAACTTCCGACCGCTGGAGGAAAAGGTGGAGAATTACGTCCAAAGAATCAGAACAAACCTGGTCTGAGTGGATCTTCAAAAAGAACCAGGCCTTAAAATGATGGCTAGAATCTCTCAAAGCCACTAGTGTGGAGGATATCTCGAACTCTTGTAGCTCAAGGACTTCTTCTTTTGTGCCCTGCCAGCTCTCACCAGCCATCTATGCGACAAGGCACCTAAGACAGTGGTCGAGTGCTGTTGGTGGGCTGACACTTAGGACACCAATCATCCTCATCTTAGTTCCCATGGAAGAAAATTATACCCCTCTTCGCCTGCCTTACCCAACTCTCAGCACCCTTTCAAACATGAGAAAGCCCCAAAGAAACTAGTGTGTGGATATTGCAAGAGAATGGAGCACCCCACTGAACAGTACCGTTTCAAAGCTGAGGCTCAGCAAGAAAATCCTTCTAAGTCCTCAAATGGGACAATGCCCCAACGAGCCCCATCTGGCTCTTGGACGAAAAGTAAAGGGCCTGCTCCCTCCAATGGGGCATTGCCAAACAAAGATTATGGAAGGAGTTATTGCCTTCCTTGCAAAGTTTATAGGCACTCTGCCCAATGGGCAAAATGCCCTGATAAATCAAGTACACCTGCCATTGCTTTGGCAGTTACAAATGCTAAGACTTTGGGCCTTCCAGCCGAAGGTCCATATATGTGGCACCTCCTCGAGATAGCTACCCCGCATGCCAGGTCAAGGCATTTCATGAATCTGGTGCACAAATTTCCCTCATAAGGAAAGACAAGGTTCCCTATGGAGCTAAATTGAACAGATGTAAACTCACCACAACTGAGGGTATCAATCAATTTAAAATGATACTTCCTACTGTTCAGTTGAGAGTCACAAGACCTCATGAATGCATAATCTGCAACCTTGCCTCACAAGCTATATTCCTGGAGGTTATGGCCTCTCCTGGGACAAGACTTCCAGTCTCCATCAAAAATACAACAATCTAGGTTTCCAAGCCCCTCAAGTTATTCATTAGGCATGAGTAATTCTCAAGAACCTCTATTCATTCCACTGCCAGTGCCACCTGAGCAATGCGTGCAGTGGCCACCACCTTCCACGCACATTTCAAAGCCCAGTCCTGTGCTAGGCCTTGCCCCAGTGCCAGTGCCAAGGCACCCAATTGGTCTTCCTCCTGACTCTCGATCTCTACCAGGCCACTTGAATGCACTGAGCAGTGCCAAGCTTCATCCATCCTGAATGGCGAGCAGTCTCCAAATCCTATACCAGTGCCAGTGCCAGATCATGCCCCAGATCTCCATTCGAGAGATCCTACTTCGGACCCCTCTCTCTTCGCCTGGCCTGGCTCTGCTACCAGTGCCGGTAAGAGAGATGGACTCTTCTGACTACAGTGGAAGCTCCCTCAAAGGAGCGGCCTCACAACCTGTGCCTGAGCTGGTCATTGCAACCTGCGAGCCTCCCACGCCCTCCGGAACATCTTCCTCCCTTTCCCAGTCCTCCACAGACACGAGTGTGAGTAAGGATTCTGCCACACCTCAACTGGCCGATGAACTCAAGCAACTGCAACGACCTGGGGCAGAGCCTGTAAAGAATGTCCCTGCTCCGGCCATCAAAGAAGCTGACCTGGGTGGCACTATGTTGTCCTCCTCAGACTTTGTTCGACCGGTTCCCCTACCAAGGAAAACCATCACCCTAAATCAGATTTGCAGAAGAAAATCATGGGCGCAGATGGCTCCAGATTGCTAAAAGAGAGCCGCCGAGCTCCTTTAGCACTAGTGCCAACCTGGCACAGTGCCACCCCCTATCCTACGAGAACCTTGGCACCTCTATCCAAAAGAGGGTGTCAGGTTTCCTCACCTATTTAGTTTCCTTATAACTCTAATTCATTCTTTTCCTTTAATATTTTTCCTTTCATTATTCTGTTCTATTAATCATATTTTATGCCTTGCAAAGGCTTATATTATACCTTGTTTCCCACTCTGCTAATGCAGAATGCAGTTGACAGACATCTCAATTTGATAAGTCCTATGACTTCCTTTGAGGCTTTTGGGCTAAAGAATGAACGTAGCCATTTCCATAGGCTAAGGAATATAATTTTGGCATATTTAATCATCATCTGTTTACAACAATTAATGTTTACTTTGTATCTGTCA
>NC_089741.1:76855442-76862942 GCF_040412425.1 Macrobrachium rosenbergii | reverse complement strand
TGGAATGTTTGAAAGTCACAGTCAGAAGTATCTTTATGAGCATAAAGAAACTACTGTCAGAAATATATCTATCATGAGCTAAAACACACCCTGACTCATAGTACACTGTTGAGGATTGAATCTGGTCCCCCAAAGGGTACATAGTCTCCTCACTATCCCATACTGTTACCAGACCATTAAAACCACTAAGGAAAGGTTGTATGATATAACTATGAAACGATTTCCAGTTACTAACTGGAACAACCCTCTATCATACACTTTCACTTTTAAAATCCCATAATAGTGATACAAATTATCCTCAGTAAAAATTGCCTGTGAACCATACAGATATGCTGCATTGATTAAGTTGATTCTAAAGGCCTGAGAGGTAAAATATCTCCAAAAAAATCGCCCCTTAGAAGTGGCAACCACTGCCTTAACTTGTATTTAAATTTCCAATAATACGGCTTCCACTTCTTTCTCAATATTCAGCAAGGTAGTTTGACAAGAAGACAAAACTATCGTAACATCTAAGTCTCTCCCCCATCCTATCAACTGTGACCAATAACCCATTTAAAGACATCCTTAATGTCTCAAAACCTTCCCGTAATTTATCATTACTATATCATAAAGTTACCAGAGTTTTACCCTGACTACCTAATTCTGCCGATACCTGTTTAATGTTTACCAAATGAGCAATTGACTTATTAGCAAGTGTTCCTATGACCAGAACGGCTCCAATTAACAATGGCTCAGCCCTATTACTCCTTCTAGAAGAAACCTGAGAAGTCGAAGAACCTAAATTTGGAAGCCATGTTAAAGTCTTCATAATTTTATCCTGGACTCTAACAGCTGTAGCATTCGGTTAACCAACCTCGCAACGGATCAGACAGATTCCATCTGGTAATCATCTCACCCAATAAATTTTCCTAAGTGCCTGAACTTTATTCTGGGATGCTTCGAGCTCATCCCTTGCTGAACCTATATCCTCAAACTCTATACACAAAGTTACTGCACCAGACGACAACCACATATCATAGTCTTCTTCTATAATAACACCTGGGCCTAACCTCATTACGGAATTAGCCCATGACACGACCCAAAAAGCCAATAGTAGATGAAGCTTCAGCATCTAAAAAAAAAAAAAAAGGAAAGAAACCTATAAGTTACCAGGTCCTGAAACAAGAAAATAAACCAAACATACAAAGAAGAAAAACCCATGTGTCTATAAAACTCTTCAGTATTTTGCGCCTAATTTAACTAAGTTTTCCCCTCTCAGACATTATTACAACACACAAAAAATAACTACTCCGAACTGCTGCACTTATGTCAAAAAGAAAAAAAAACAAAAAAAATGAACTCGGACTATTAAAGATTTCTCCAACTCTATAGACAGACGTAATCCCCAGTTATAAAAACTACAAATCACACGCTTTTAAACTCCATTAAAAAACAAAAGAGATAAAAAAAATTATCCAAAACAACAGTATACTGTAGGAATTAACCCACAAGATTCCCATTAGCCTGTTTTTTTAATTTTATACATATGTGTCAACCGAGACACTCCCGTACTTTCATCCTGAACAACAAATCTATTCCCCTTCTTTACTTCTACAACCCGTAAAGGACCCTCAAATTTAGGACCTAGTTTATAATTCAACTGATTCCTAACATTTATTTTCACAAAAACCCTATCTGGCTTCGAATTGCTCCTGTCAACCATATCCTGAGTTTTTAACTCAAGATTCTTAGCAAGACTCACATATCTCTCTTTAGCAGTAGAGATCGGCGATTTAATTGGATCATCACCCGTTGGAATAGGTAATAAATCCAACTCTCCCCGCACTGGGTAGCCAAACAGCGCTTCACTGGGAGATATCCCAATGGTATCACTATCCATAGAATTGATGCTATGCTGAACTTGTGAAACATATTGATCCCAATTTATATCATTGCCCCCTACGGTAATTCTGAGAGCCTCAGTTACCTGCCTATTTGCCTGTTCACATAGACCATTAGCTTTTGGTCTACAGGGAATAATAGTGACTTTCCAAATGCCCATTACATCCGCAAGACATTCTAACATCTTGTTCACAAATTCTCTCCCATTATCTGTAATCAGCAACTCAGGAACCCCATAACGACAAATATATCCATTAAAGAATGTGACTGCCACCGCCTACATTCTTATGCTTCTATGGAACAATCTCTACAAACCTAGTTCATTTGTCCACCACCACATTACTGTGGTGACTGACCCCCAGGTATTAATGTGTTGACTGTCACTTTTTACTGATATTTCTGTGGTGACTGTCATTTTATCCAGACATTACTGTGGTAACTGTCCCATTTGCGCCCCCCTCCCTACATTAAACCAAAACACACCCACCCACTGAATAGAAAGACCCCCCACTGAACCTTAGCACAAATACCCACTAAACCAAAACACACCACCACTAAACCCAACCACATACACCTTGCTAAACCCAAACTATAAAAATATATTACTGAAAATTATTTTCTTTCCTCTGATTAATAATTCTGTATCAATGTTTGTACTAAACATGAACATAAACCTAGATACAGTTATTAATCATAGGAAAGAAAATAATTTTCAGTAATATATTTTTATGGTATCAAGTACATGAAATCAGGTATTATAAACTGGTAGAGTTTATTTACCATATAAATTACAAAGGTAAGGGGAAGGGTGATGGGGAAAGGGGCCAGATTTGGTCTAGATGAATCAAGCTGTGTTACCACATGTTACAAAGGGAAGGGGAATGGGGGTGGGGAAGGGAAGGGGAAGGAGGTACCATTTGAAACCCACCCTATTATCTAAGTTCTCTCTTGATGGCCATGTGCCAAATTTTGTTTTGATCAAAACACCTCGACTGCTGTCTTCACCAAATAGTTACAAAGGGAAGGGTGAAGAGGCTGGGGAAGGGGAAGGGGAAGGTGCTATAGGTTTGAAACCTACCCTATTATCTAATTTTGGGTCAAATGATGGACACGTACCAAATTCTGTTTAGATCGGTCAAACAATTACCATATAAGTTACGAAGGGAAGAGGGAAGGGGTATGGGGGAAGGGGAAGGGGAATGCGGTACTGGTTTGAAACCTACCCTCTTATTCAAGTTGGGTGATTTGAAGACCATGTGAGAAACTTTGTCATGATCAGTCAAGCGGTTACCAAATAAGTTGCAAAGGGAAGGGTGGAGGGGATGGGGAAGGGAAAGGGGGTATTGGTTTGAAACCTACCCTATTATTTAAGTTTGGGCAAATAATGGACATGTGGCAAATTTTGTCTAGATCAGTCAAATGATTACCACATAAGTTACAAAGGGAAGGGGGAAGGGGGATGGGGGAAGTGTAAGCGGAGGGGGTATGGGTTTCAAACCTACCCTTCTATCTAAGTCGAGTCAAATGATGGCCACGAGCCAAATTTTGTCAAGGTCGGCCAAACAGTTACCAAATAAATTACAAAGGGAAGGGGGATTGGGGGAGGGGATGGGGGTACAGGTTTGAACCCTACACTTGTATGTAAGTTGGGTCAAATGATGGCCATTTGCTAAATTTTGTCTATATCAGTCAAGCGGTTACCACATAAGTTACCAAGGGAAGGAGGAAGATGGATGGGGGGTGGGGGGGGAGGAGGGCAGAGGAAGGGGAAAGGGGTACAGGTTTGAAACATAACCTATTATCTAAGTTGGGTCAAATGATGGCCATATGACAAATTTTGTCTAGATCGGTCAAACAATTACCATATGAGTTACAAAGGGAAGGGGAAGGGGAAAAGGAAGGGGAAGGGGAAAAGGGTAAGGATTTGAAACCTACCTTATTATCTAAGTTGGGCCAAATAATGGCCACAAGTCAAATTTTGTCCGGGGGATCGGGGAAGGGGGAAGGGGAAGGGAGTACAGATATGGAACATACCCATTCATCTAAGTTGGGTAAAATGATGGCAGCATGCCAAATTTTGTCTAGATTGGTTAAGCGGTTACCAAATAAGTTACAAAGGGCAGGGGAAAGGGCAAGGGTTATGGGTTTGAAACCTGCCCTATTTTCTAAGTTTGGTCAATTGATGGCCACATGCTAAATTTTGTCTAGACCAGTCAAACATTCACCACATAAGTTACAAAAAGAAGGGAAAGGGAGATGAGGGAAGTGGAGTGGAGGGGGTACGGGTTTGAAACCTACCCTTCTATCGAAGTTAGATCAAATGATGGCCACGTGTCAAATTTTGTCTAGATCTTTCAAATGGTTACCAAATAAGTTACAAAGAGAAGAGTGATGGGGAAGGGGAAGGGAAGGGAAGGGGAAGGGAAGGGGAAGGGAGTACAGGCTTGAAACCCACCATATTATCTGGGTCAAATGATGGCCACGTACAAATATTGTCTAGTTCAATCAAGCAGTTCAGATTCCTATAGAGCACAAACATACAAAACATTCACACACACATACACACACACACACACACACACACACACACACACACACACACATTATTATTATGTATATATATATATATATATATATATATATATATATATATATATATATATATATATATATATATAATTTTTTTATGCTTTAATAGCTGATCAACCCTGTACTTTCTGGGAAAACTCTGATCAACCCAAAAAGATTTTCCTGCACCTCCTTGTGCTGAATGTTCATTTCATCTAGAAATTACTATACTGACTGTCCTCCTTATCCAGATGTTACTGTTCTAACTGTCCCATTTATCCATGTATTACTGTGGTAACTGTCCCATTTATCCAGAAATTACTGTACTGACTGTCCTTTTTTTCCAAATATTACTGTTCTGATTGTTCCATTTACCCAGGTACCATCTATTACTGATGTGACTGTCCCTTTCATCCAGGCATTACTGTACTGGCTGTCCCATTTATCCCGGTAATGCTCTTCTGACTGTCCCTTTTATCCAGGTATTACTGTAGTGACTGTCTCATTTATCCATTTATTACTAATGCAACTGTCCCTTTCATCCAGGTATTACTGTCCTGCCTTTCTCATTTATGTAGGTATTACTGCACTGACTGTCCCATTCATCTAGTTATTACTGTATTGACTGTCCCATTTATCCAGGTATTATGGTGATGACTGTCCCATTTACCCAGGTATTACTGTACTAACTGTCCTTTTTATCCAGGTTCCACTGTGCTGAATGTCCCATTTATCCAAATATTTCTGTGGTAACTGTCACTTTTATCCAGATATTACTGTTGTGACTATCATTTATCCAGGTATTACTGCGCTACCCATCCCTTTTATCCAAATATTACTTTGCTGACTGTTCCATTTATCCTGGCATTATTGTGCTGACTATCCCTTTTATCCAGGTATTACTGTAGTGACTGCCCCGTTTATCCAGTTATTACTGTGGTGACTTTCCTATTTATCCAGATGTTTCTGTGATTACTGTCACTTTTATCCAGGTATTACTCTGCTATCTTCCCCATTTATCTGTGTATTATTGTGTTGATTGTTCCTTTTATCCAGGTATTACTGTGGTGACTGTCACAGTTACTCATGGATTACTGTGCTGACTGACCCATTTATCCAGGTATTCCTGTGCTGACTGTCCTTTTTTTCCAGACATTAATGTGGTGATTGTCCTTTTTATCCACGTATCGCTGTGGTGACTGTCCCATTTATCCAGGTATTACTGTGGTGCCTGTCCCTTGTATCCAGATATTACTGTGGTGACTGTCCATTTTATCCATGTAATACTGTGGTGTATGTCCGCAAGTCATTACTTTAGTGACTGTCTCATTTATCCAGGCATTGCTGTTATGTCTGTCCCTTGTATTCAGGTATTACTTTGCTGACTGTCCCTTTTATTCAAGTATATCTGTGGTGACTGCCCATTTTATCCAGATATTACTGTGGTGGCTGTCCCATCTCTCCAGGTGTTACTGTGGTTGCTGTCCCACTTATCCATGTATTACTATGTTGACTGTCCCTTTTATCCAAGTGGTATTACTGTGGTGACTGTACCATTTATCGAGGTATTACTTCTGTCCATTCTATCCAAGAATTACTGTGATGACAGTCCTTTTTAGCCAGGTATTACTGTGGTGACTTTCCATTTTCTCAAGGTATTACTGTGGCGACTGTCCATTTTATCAATACATTACTATCCATGGCTAAAAGGGAAGGAGAAAGGAGGATTGGGGAAGAGGAAGGAGGTACGGGTTTAAAAGCTATCCTATTATCTAAATTGGGTCAAATAATGGCCACATGCCAAATTTTGTCTAGATCGGTCAGGTGGTTACCACATACGTTACAAAGGGAAGGGGGAAGTGGGATTGGGGAAGGGGATTGGGGAAGGGGAAGGGAAGTGAGTACGGGTTTGAAACCTACCCTATTTTCTAAGCTGGGTCAAATGATGGCCACGTGCCAAATTTTGCTTAGATCGGTCAAGAGGTTCGGATTTCTATAGAGCTCAAGCATATCAACAAACATTTAAACAATCATACAAACATTCCATTTCATATATAAGATTTATGTTCTGTAGATACTTCTATTTTTTTTCTTGACAACATAGAGAGAGAGAGAGAGAGAGAGAGAGAGAGAGAGAGAGAGAGAGAGAGAGAGAGAGAGAGAGAGAGAGAGGTTATATGGGAAGATGCATTCTAAATCTCAAAAAATTCTTGTTTAGTGTTACGGTTCCTGTTTCAATGTCCAACACTCGTCGGGAGAGGCCAAGACGCCATCAAAACTTCGACCGAGTTTGTTGGCGGAAGAAATGTTGAAGAGGAAGGGCAGCGTTCAATCTTTGAAAATATAATCACTAGCACTTTCGCCGGGCAAAAGAAAACACAATCATATTCATAACCGTATCGCATAAGACTACGTCCCTACGTCCCTAACTTTGTAATCTGCTTGTGTCTTGGAATTCCTGCAGTGCATGCTAAATCGAATTTCATAGCGTTCTCTTCTTGTGTGAGCTATGACTGAAAATACTTCAAAATTAATGACTTCCAATGTTTCTTCCCTCTTGTCCTTCTACCCATTGTTTTCTGGAGTTTTGATATGTTTGTAGATCTTACCAGCATTTCTTGTTGGGTTAAACTATGAGGATTCTTTCACCACTGAATTCTCTTAAATAAAGATTCACCATTCACTACTTTGAGCTATAACTAGGAAATTTATAAGAGGAATTCGTTATCATTTCATACCCGAGGGGATGCTTTATTCTTGCTCACTTCGAGTTCTTTATTTTTTCTGTCGTTTAAACAATAGGTAATTCAATGGATTTGCCTGAAACCCGGGTACCGTTAGCGATAAGTTCTCTTGGTTTATAAAGGCCAACTATTTTCAAGGTTGGACGAATTTAAGATCGACTTTCTTGTCTGCACATCAGCAGAGCCTTTCTAAAGAACTGGAAATAATACTTCTCAGGTGGTTTAGGCTATCTAAGTAACCTTGTCAATGACAATTTAAATGCATCAAATGATCCTTGCAGCATAAGTTAAACAATTATTAAAATTA
>NC_089741.1:76840261-76849942 GCF_040412425.1 Macrobrachium rosenbergii | reverse complement strand
AACCATTTGTATATAATCATTAATAAGCTCTGTTTTTCAACTTGGTAATTAGGGTTAAATTGTATTGTAGATATTTTGTCCGTTTTACATGTAAACATTGTTCAGTCTGTTTTGGATTGTTACTGCTGTAATTTGTTTGTTTATTGTTGTTCAGCAGTTCTTGGAAAGATTGTTTTTCCTGGTAGTTATCAGTGTTGGAATTACACTGTAACAGTTATGAGTTTCTGGAAATATGATCAAGGTTTTTTTAATGACTGACAGAGTAGAAGAAGTCTTCAAAGTGTAAAGAACATTTTCTTTGAAATTCGTTCTGCTTGTATTGATGTAGCTTAGAGTAACACAGATGTAAGTTTATTTCTTTACTGAAATTTGTATATATTCTATTTCATGTTTGTGGTGTTTTGTAGTTAAATCAAACTATTATCAATTCTTGTTTATTATGGAATTTCTTTTTAACAATTTTAGTAAGTTTGTATTTTGTTGTTTTCAGTTTCTTGAACCTCGTCGCCTGCACTACTAGCAAAGTACTCATCATTGGTTCTCTGGTCTTGGAGTACTGACCAACTATGTTTTACAGTTATGGTCAACTTGTTGTAGTGCTTAGTGTTAAGTGATTTAAAGCTTTAAGTTGGTTTAAAGTGTCTTGTGATATCAACTTGAACTTTATATCATATTTTAATAAAGTGTGACGTGAGTAAAAGTATCTGTGTCTTTCTACATCTCATCCCTGTAGCTTGAAGAAAACGGCAGCTACATTAGTTCAAGAAAATCTCGTGATTGAAAATGCAGGAATCTAGCGAAGTTGCTGTGTCTATAGTCAGTGAAGATTGTCTCGAAGTGATACAGAGCAAATGAAAACTTTTGAAAATGCCTAAACTGCTGCTCTGTCTGCCGTGACCAAAAGGGGAAATGAGATCTTTAGACTAATGGATAATTGTGATAATCTCCATCTGGTGAAGTCTGAAATGATTATTTTGTGCAAATTACGTGATAAATATGATGAATGTTTTCAGCAATATGAGAAGCATTTAACAGATTCCAGTGAACGAAACACAGTAAATAAGAGGCATTCAGAAAATACAGTATCTATTGATCGTTTCATTACAGAAATGAATAACTGGGTCAAGGAAAGTGAATTACAATTGACTGCAGACCTTGGTAGAAAAAGTCTTTGTTCCTCATCCACTAGCAGGACCAAGTCCAGCAGAACTAGTGTAAGATCTGCTTGCCTCAAAGAGAAAGCTAGACTGGCAGAATTGATGGCTCAACATGCTATGAGAGAAAAAGCAAAAGTGATGGAAGAGCAAGAACTCAGACTTAAGCAGGGAGAGGAAGAGCAAGAATTTATACTAGAAAAAGAAAGAGCAACTGGAATTAGAAACAAAAAAATGCAATGTCTCAAAGCAAGAGAAAGAGTTTATGCTGAAGCTGACAATATCTCGGATATCGTTGCGAAGATACCTCCTTCCAGTTGAATCCAAATGTAGACCCGTTCAAACCACAACCTTTCGGATATAACAGCAGATACTCCCAGTTGAAAGTGAACGTTCCTGTAGTTCTAGCCAGTGTCGGTTCCTGAGCCAAATCTTGATATGCAAACTACAGTCCCAACAAGAGATGCTCCTGAAGACACAGCAACACATGACTGCAGCAATGTTGCTTCAAGCATAGAAGTACCAAAATTTAAAGGTGATCCTATTGAGTTTGCCAATTTCATGATGGCATTTCATGCCAGAATTGCCCTAAATGCTTCGGGTGATGCTGACAAAACTGTACTACTTGGATCAGCAACTTGAGGGAAGTAAAGACTTGATAGGTGGATGCTTGTATATGAGTTCTTCAGAAGGATATACTACAGCTAGGAATTTGTTCAGTCAAGAGTATGGCGATCCCTACAAGGTGTCGATGGCATATATTAAGAAACTTATTTCTTAGTCTGCACTGAAACACGAAGATCCTCATGGCTTGTATACATTTGCTTTATTCCTTATTAAGTGCAGACATGCCATGACCAACTTGTCACACATGGAAGTACTAAATCATCTTCCTAACCTTAAAGCAGTTGTTAAAAACTTCCGACATTCCTTCAGAACAAGTGGTGTAGCCTGGCTGGACATTTGAGGGAAGAAAAGGGAGGAGTTGATTTTGCAGATCTGGTTGAATTTGTTTTATAAAAGGCAAAGGCAGCAACGACCCAGCATTCAGCAAGTTTGCTCTTCAAAATAATTATTCAAAGCCTGAAAACAACTCTGGTAGCTTCAAATTCAGATCTTGTCAACAAAAGAGCAAAAGTCAAACTTTGCTACCCAAGCAGAACTGAATCCAGAAAATAGAAAGACATCAATAGTGTCTGAGAAAGAGAAATCATGTCCAATGTGCAAGAAAAACCACGATCTTGACGATTGCTGGAATTTTGCCTAGAAGACCTCCGAAGAAAAAATAGATTTCCTTAAGGAAAAAAGGTTGTGTTTTGGATGCTTTGGTCTCAACCATACCTCTAAAGGATGTATGAAAAGGAAGCAATGTAAGACATGCTCTAAGAGGCATCCCACATCACTGCATATCGACGGATTCAAGCTACATAAAGAGAATGATAGCTCATCTAGCAAAGAAGCAAGTGAAATTATTGTTAGCACATGTACTAACAATCATGTTAGTGAAGTAAATACAATATTACAGGCTATTCTCCCAGTAAAAGTATATCAGGAAGGAAACAAAGTAGTTTTGGACACTTATGCCTTTTTTGATAATGGCAGCACTGGTTGTTTCATCACAGAGAGTTTACGAGAGCTGATAGGTGCATCTGGAACAGAGACATGTTTAAAGCTCCAAACCATGCATGGTAAACATTGTGAATACTTTTGGCGGTTAATAATTTGTGTGTTACAGATATGGAAGGAAACAACACTATTGATCTGCCAAAACCTTTACTACGTCAAGATATCCCAGTGAGTCATCATCAGATACCAAAACCAAAGTTGCTCAAAAGGTAACCGGTCCGAGGAATATTGCTGATCTAATTCCTGATTATAGAGCAGATCTGGAGATTGGTTTGTTGATTGGCAGTAATTGCCCTAAAGCACTGCAACCATTAGAGGTGCTTCCAGCCAAGGGTCAAGATTCCTTTGCAGTTCTTTACCACCATGGATGGACTGTTAGTGGCCTCTACATTTTAAATATTCTTCAGAGAAGAACAGTATTTCATGTCACCATGTCTTTCTTCAGGAAGTTGAAAGGGTAAAGGAGTGTTTTCATCCTGCAGCTGTGGTCCATATGTTTGAAAGAGACTTTAGTGAGAAAGATGTTGGTAGAGTTCCTGATGAGAAGGGTCTGTCACAAGAAAATCAACAGTTCCTCAAAGAAGCGGCAGAAACATTCAGTTTACCAATGGACACTACCAGCTTCCCTACCATTTAGAACCAATAAAGTTAACTTGGTAAACAATAGAGAACAGGCAGTGAAACGAGCACAATGGCAAAGAAGAAAAATGAAACTAAATCCAAAGTACTATGAAGATTATGTAGAATTTGTTGAGAAATTGCGTCTGAAGGATATGCTTATAAGGTTCGGAGGATCAGTCGTATGATGAACAGCCTGCATGGTATCTACCTCATCACGGTGTCTACCATCCAAAAAGCCAAATAAGATTAGAGTATTCGTTGACTGTAGTGCTAAATACCAGGTAGTTCCTTAATGACAAGTTGATGCAAGGTCCTGATATGACTAATTCCCTGATTGGAGTGCTCATCAGATTTCGTCTAGAAAGGGTGGCCTGATGGGTGACATAGAATCTATGTTTTACCAAGTTCAGGTACCAAAGGTTCAACATAAATACCTAAGATTCTTATGGTGGCCTGGTGGTGAACTTGAAAGCGAACTTACAGAGTATCGAATGGGTGTTCACATCTTTGGAGCAGTATCATCACCTAGCATCGCCAATTATGCTTTGAGGGCAGCAGCTGACCATGCAAGAGATAAGTATGGTCCAGATATAGAACGCACCATTGAGACTAATTTTTATGTGGATGACTATTTAAAGTCTGTACCTTCAGAAGAGCAGACATTAAGACTTGTGAAAGACGTTACAGCAGCATTGAAGGAAAGAGGTTTTTGGCTGACAAAGTTTGTAAGTAACAGCAAGCTGGTGTTGAAATCAATCCCACAAGAGAACCGTTCAAAAGATCTTCAAACATGTGATCTTGACTATGATGAACTTCATGTAGAAAGAGCTCTTGGTCTTCAGTGGAATATTGAAAATGACTACTTTACTTTCTCCGCAAGCTTGGACCCAAAACCACTTACAAGGAGAGGTATTTTGTCAACAGTATGTTCCCTCTCTGATCCTCTTGGTTTTGTGGCTCCTTTTCTTTTGCCAGCTAAGAGAATTCTTCGTGAAGTTTGTCAGGATAGCAGCTTGGGATGGGATGATGTTATTCCCGAAAAATACCTGAAGCCCTGGAGAAGGTGGCTTGATGATTTACCAATCCTGGGTAACTTAAAGATTCCAAGATGTGTCAAACCAAAGGAATTTGGTACAGTGACTTCCACACAGCTGCACATGTTTTCAGATGCTAGTAATGAAGGCTATGGTGCTGCAGCATACATAACACTTTCCGATAACAGTGGGAGGATTTCTGCTGTCTCTGCTAATGGGAAAGTCTAGAGTGTGTCCTGTAAAGGCAACAACCATACCCCGACTGGAATTGACTGCTGCAGTGGTGTCCATAAATCTCGCACAACACATTTTGAAAGAGCTGCAGATTACAGTGGACCAGACATTCTATCACACAGATTCTACAAGAGTTCTTCACTATATTTTTAGTGATAGAAAGAGGTTTCCTATATTTGTTGCAAATAGAGTGAAAGTTATTAAGGATTTCTCTGAAAATACACAGTGGAGATATGTTCAGAGTAAAGAGAATCCTGCTGATATTGCATCAAGAGGTTTCACAAGTCAGCAAATGCTGAACAGTAACATTTGGTTTGATGGCTCATATTTTCTTAGAGGACCAGAGGAGCTGTGGAAAAATTATATGCCCCAAGGTGTAGTTGAATTGGAAGGATCTACAAGTTTTGCAGTGCATCCAGAAGATGAGGAGGGAAATGCTGTTGATAAGTTTCTTAAGTATTATTCTTCATGGCATCGGTTGAGGATGGCTGTTGCTGTGTATCACCGTCTTTTTCATACTGAAATCTAAGACACAAGCTAGACTTAATGGTCCAATTACAGCAGAAGAATTAGATGCTGCTGGAAAAGCAGTCATCAGATATATCCAGAAGAAAAACTTTTAGTAAGGAAGTGACACTCTTACAAAAGAGCGAAGGGTCAAGGGACGAGGACTTTGTAGTAGCAGTAGCATTTATAAACTAGATCCTTCATTGATCCTAAAGACAGGCTTCTTCGCGTTAATGGACGGCTCTCAAAGCAGAAATTTCTGCTGGCGAGAAACATCCAATGATATTACCTAGAAAGAGTCATATTACCACTTTGATTATTCGTTACACACATGAAAAATTAGCTCATGCTGGACGCAACCGTGTGATGGCAAAACTTAGAGAACTTTACTGGATTATCCGTACCAATGCAAGTGTCCGCCAGGTTCTACAAAGATGTGCCATTTGCGGAAAAATGAGAAACCCTGTTCTAAACCAGAAGATGGCTGATTTACCATTGGAAAGAGTAATTCCAGCTGCTCCATTCACACACACAGGTGTTGACTTCTTTGGGCCACAGGAAGTCAAAGAAGGAAGGCAAATCAGGAAAAGGTACGGTGTATTATTTACTTGCTTGTCTACAAGAGCAATTCATATAGAGACAGCCAATTCCTTAGACACATCGTCCTTCATAAATGCTTTAAGGTGGTTTGTTGCTAGAAGAGGAAATGTAAAGAAGATGTGGTGTGACAATGGGACAAACTTTCATGGAGCTGAGAAGGAGTTGAGGAAGTCACTGCAAGAGATGAATGATGATCAGGTCAGAGCTTTCCTCTCAAAAGAAAGCATCAGCTGGACCTTCAATCCCCCTACAGCTAGTCATATGGGAGGTGTGTGGGAACGTCAGATTAGAACTGTGAGAAAGGTCTTGACTCCTCTCTTCAAAGAACATGCTGGACGACTGGATGATGAGAGTTACCGCACTCTTCTCACAGAAGTTGAGGCTATAGTGAATGACCGTCCTTTGACCACAGTCAGTGACAGCCCAGATGACTTACAACCACTCAGTCCAGCACAGCTTCTCACACAGAAATCAAGTGTTGTGATGCCACCACCTGGTGTTTTTCAGAAAGGAGATATGTATCTGAGACAGAGGTGGCGATATGTTCAATTCTTGGCTAACTTTTTCTGGACTAGATGGCGAAGAAAATATTTATCAACATTACAAGAGAGACAGAAGTGGAACAAGGAAAAGCGGCACCTTCAAGTTGGTGATATTGTCCTTGTAAAGATGATAATCAGTTAAGGAGTAACTGATGATGGGTCGTGTTATCAGCAAGGGAAAGGACAGAACCGGTTTTGTACGAAGTGTAGTTTTAAAGACACAAACATCAGAGCTCCATCGACCCATTCAAAAGCTTGCTCTTCTCCTTGCAGTAGAGGAACAATGATTATAATAGTTATTTTTATTAGGATCAAAGGATTTGAGAGTATATTACATTTATTATAGATGTTATTTATTTATATCACCTGCATTTATAGATATGATTGATTTTGATAAACAAATAATTTGTTTATAGGGCCGAGAATGTAAATGCAGCATTTTATAGAAACCATTTGTGTATATAATCATTAATAAGCTCTGTTTTTCAACTTGGTGATTAGGGTTAAATTGTATTGTAGATATTTTGTCCGTTTTACATGTAAACATTGTTCAGTCTGTTTTGGATTGTTACTGCTGTAATTTGTTTGTTAATTGTTGTTGAGTAGTTCTTGGAAAGATTGTTTATCCTGGTAGTTATCAGTGTTTGAATTACACTGTAACAGTTATAAGTTTCTGGAAATAGATTCAAGGTTTTTTTGATGACTGACAGAGTAGAAGAAGTCTTCAAAGTGTAAAGAACATTTCTTTGGAAATTCGTTTCGCTTGTATTGGATGTAGCTTAGAGTAACACAGATGTAAGTTTATTTCTTTACTGAAATTTGTATATATTCTATTTCATGTTTGTGGTGTTTTGTAGTTAAATCAAACTATTATCAATTCTTTGTTTATTATGGAATTTCTTTTTAACAATTTTAGTAAGTTTGTATTTTGTTGTTTTCAGTTTCTTGAACCTCGTCGCCCTGCACTACTAGCAAAGTACTCATCATTGGTTCTCTGGTCTTGGAGTACTGACCAACTATAAGCTTTTACAGTTATGGTCAACTTAAGTTGTAGTGCTTAGTGTTAAGTGATTTAAAGCTTTAAGTTGGTTTAAAGTGTCTTGTGATATCAACTTGAACTTTATATCAAATTTTTAATAAAGTGTGACGTGAGTAACAGTATCTGTGTCTTTTCTACATCTCATCCCTGTAGCTTTGAAGAAAACGGCAGCTACAGTAGATCTGGTAGAAAAACTAAATAGCATAACTATTAATTTTAAGTTTCAAATTATTAGTCTTGATGCTGTGTGTATATTTACAAAGGTACCTGTAAATGACTTGCTTGAATATTTATCTGAATATTTAGATAATTATGATTTACCCTTGTCCACCGATAACATTTTAGAACTGGTTAAACTTTGCATTTGTGATCCGGTTTTTACTTTTGATGAAAAATTTTATACACAAAAATTTAGTATGGCAATGGGAAATCCTCTTTGGCCAGTTTTAAGCAATTTGTACATGTAATTTTTTTAAAGTAGATTTTTACCTAATATTTTACCAGATATATATGGTTTAGATATGTAGATGACATTTTTTGTATATGCCCTCTAACCGAAAAGGTGAAAACATTTCTTTTCAAACTGAACAATTTGGTACCTTCTATTAATTTTACTTATGAATAGCATGATGGTTAGCTCTCATTTTAGATGTGAATGTTCATCGTACTTTAAATGGCTTAAAAATACACAGTTTATAGGAAACCTACAAATGTAAATTCACACATCCGTTATTATTCTAATCATAGCAATCAAGTAAAGAAGGCTACTTTTTCTTCCATGTTTTTAAGAGCTTTACGTATCTGCAGCCCGCAATTTCTTCAAGAAGACTTTGAAAATACTTTTAACGGATCTGAAAAATTAAAATAATCCAAATATTCTGTTTAATGTGCTTTGCAAAAAGCAAAAAAAAAAAAAAATTATTCAGTAACTACCAGAGTGGCTTTTAACAATCAAAATGAACTTATTTTACCACATAGTGATCTCCCATGTAGGGTTCCAAATTTTTGCAAGAATTTTAATGTTAATGTTGATTTTAAATTTTCAAATACCTTGAGAAACGTATTAATAAGGAATTTTCCCAGAGTTTCTCAGGGCTGCATTTACAGGGTTCCTTACATGAATGCAAGTGTTTTTATCTAGGACAATCTGGGAAGGGACTGGAAACAAGAATAAAAAAACACAAATATAGTGTGAGAGCGGGACAAATGCCGAATGCTTTATTTTTACAAATTAATCATATGATTCATCGGGAGGGGGGCAAAAGTTGTTTTGTATTGTAATAATATAACTCTTAGAAATGTTATTGAATCTGCTCTTATTAAATATCACTGTGACTTACTGAATGTAAGCCAGGGTATGTACAAACTAGACGCATTTGTTGTTAAAGAGATTTGCAAGATTGTTTCTTTTTAATCACCTGTTGAGCTGTTCTATACCTGCTGTACTAGTTTTAACCGGATCTTGGATATTTGTGTTTACATTTTTTCAGCTTTTATGTTTACCTCGTTAGATATTCTCGGTGTTTTAGCATTGTACCTGAAAAATGTGTTGAAAGAACACGAACGCGCTTAGTACTCCTTTTATTTTTTTCTGTGGCGTTGGCTGAATATATCGCCACGCGCTATTGAGTGACATAAACATATAAATATATATATATATATATATATATATATATATATATATATATATATATATATATATATATATATATATATATATATATATATATATATATATTTATATATATATATGTGTGTGTGTGTGTGTGTGTGTGTGTGTGTGTGTGTGTGTGTGTGTGTATTCGTGTGTGTGTATTTTGATGGCCATAGTGGCGCCTTAACTTTTCGAGTTTCAGAATACATTGTGGATACGATTATCACTGCAAACCTTTTATCCAACTCGGGAGCAAGGGAAGATTCTTTCTGCTTCCAGGTCAGACTTCGATCCCAGGAGCGAGTGGTTCAAAGCGATGAAGAATTGATGGAATTTTCTAGGAAGACCAATATAATTCTTATATCAGATCAAGTATACACATACCTGTTGAATTCAGAAACATTTTACTGACGATTACCGGGATATAAAGTTCAAATTATACGGAATGAAAGGCTACTAACCCTTGCAACACCACCATCAGTTTGCCCAACTGTAGAGAAACAGTAAGTCTTATTGCTGATAAATGAACCGTGTTGGTCACCTTAACCAAAATAGCTGAGACTGAGAATGCGGTGGCATATCTCCGTTACCTCAATGTACATTCATCGAAGTAAACAGAAGCATTCAGGAATTTTCCTCCATGTTAAATTTCTTCATAAAGATTAGAAGA
>NC_089741.1:76825261-76832761 GCF_040412425.1 Macrobrachium rosenbergii | reverse complement strand
ATGGTATTTTTATTGTTTATCAGATTATTAGTTTGACAATATTATCTGAATGGTCTACGTTCTTCCAAATTTAGTTGATGGATGAAAAAACGTAGAATGACTTTGTTGCATTCACTGTGAACAACACCACAGCTGTTCCATCAATCGTCGTGACCTCTTCAAAGCGTCCCTTTGTTTCGTGAACGTGTGCGGACGGATATTTAGCGTCCAAAACATTAACAATACTATAAACAATATAAACAATTTTAATTTATTTACAGTTATTGTAAAGTTACAGTATAATAAAATTCGTAATAAAGAACACAATTTCCTTTGTGAAAAATAATGAAAACATAAACCACGTGTTCTGGTTATGCTGGCAACAAAGAAAACAAAAACAAATGTGGGTAGCCTATGGACTTCAGGGATAGGGAGTAGTATTGCGGGGGCGGGTTGGAAAGCGCGTGATTGAAAGGTGTTGTTGTCGCTGTTATGGGTACTTCTTTCGTTTAGCACTTTATGCTGCAGGGCGTCTACTAGATGAGAGTGATTTTTCCGCTTCTAGTGCCTTGTTCAATGTTAGTTTATGCAATAAAGTGTAAACAGATTCCGCTATAATTAATCTATGACGACTATCTGTATTCTCCACTAGCTCTTGTGTTGTAGGTTTGCGGTTGTGATGGTCTATGTAGTTTTTGTGGATGGATCCATTATTTCGATGGGTCTGTAGGCATCTTTTTGTGTTGTGGAAGTGTGACCAACGTACGTTTTTACAGAGGACTTGCGAATCCTCTCTGGGCAGGTAAAGCGGTATTTGGCGTTGGTACTGTCTTCCTTGTTCGAGTTCGGTCTGGTACTGCTCCTCATTATGAGAGAAGCTGTCAAATTAGGCTCGCAGTAAACGTGTACGTTAACCTGTTCGAAGGGGCTTTGGGCTTTATTCCTTTCATGATAATGTTGGTGATGACCTTTTTCTATTGTTCATATCTATCATTGTATTCTAGTTTCATTCGCGCAAAACATTTCAGTTTTTCTTCTTGTTACTTCTTCGATCAGTTTATGTTGAAAGACATTATTTACCAAGGGCTGTTTACCTCTCTCTATTTCAGGGTGGGTCTTGAGAGTCGTGGAGCAGTGAGTTATAGCTCTCTTAATGCAGGCATCCACTACAAATCGCTTACAAGACACCACCCTCATTTGTTGATTTCGTGCAGGTGTTGGTATCGACGGCACCCTTTTTGTGTTATATATATATATATATATATATATATATATATATATATATATATATATATATATATATATATATATGTGTGTGTGTGTGTGTGTGTGTGTGTGTGTGTGTGTGTGTGTGTGTGATATATATATCTATATATATATATATATATATATATGTTACCCAGTCAAACTATGAAATCAGTCATTTCGTGAAATGACTGAAATTTCAGGCAGATGTGAAATGCTCTTAGGGGACATTTGAGTCCTCAGGGCTAATTACTAAACACGGCGAAACAGTGAATCACACACACTGTTTCGCCGGGTTCTGCTTCTACTAGTCCCTGAGGAGTCAAATGTATTTCGCCGTGTTTATAACTCTAGCCTCTGGGGATCAAATGTCCTAAGTGCATTTCGCTATCTCCCTGAAATTTCAGTCATTTCACAAAATGACTGATTTCACAGTTTGACTCTAACATATATATTGTCAGTATGTGTTAAATTTAACGTAAGTTAATTTGTTTTGAATAAGTCACTTTTGCAGTAATTATTTTTTTGGAACGTAATGACCTGTTTCCTCCTCCTCGACATTTCTGACTTGTTGTATAGTTTTAATTATAATGAGCTTGTTTTATTTTCACGTGTGGTGTTGGCCAGAGCTGTATTCGGCGCTGTCTTGCCAGGTCTAAGGGAGTCATTTTCAGGACCATTAACATTGTGAGGGTTGGACTTATTTTGGAGTATCTCCGGATTACGTGATCTGCCTTACTTCAGTTGCTGCTGCTGACCTCCTTTGGGAGATTGTTTATTCGTCAGTCTGCGCCCTTGGCCCAGTTATTTGCCAAAGCGACCTCTCTGCCTACTGGTATGGTGTGATTACCTGTCGGATGGCCGTGTCCATTGATCGTCTTGCGACATTAAAGTGATTCCTTCTTCAGTCTGCGTCCCTTGGCCCAGTTATTTGCCAAGGGGACCTCTCTTACGTTTGGTAAGGTCTCAGAATATATATAATTCCTCGACCCCGTGATTTGCAGAGGCTGCGTTACTTAGCCACTACTGTTTAGAGCTCGCACTTGGGAAGCAGTTTTTGATAAATGTTTAGTGTGTAATAAGTTGGAGTTATTCTAACTTTTTGACATTCTATTACTTTCAGGGCCTCTCTTTAAAGTGTAATTGCATAGTCTATCTTAATTTGGTGTAAGTGTTTGTTATTCGATGTTTTTTCAGTGTATGGTTGATTTTTGTGTTTATTTAATATGTAAGAGGCTCAGTGGTAATTTCTTTCTAAGTTGTAACTAAATATTAAGGTTTTATTTTCCAGTTTTTCTTTATCCTCCTTGATTCCATCTCTGTACACTCTTTTGCACGGCCATTCCACCTATTGTGGACTTGATGCGTTAGTGACTTTATTTGTATTTTAAAAAGAGACTTGTGTATGTTTATTGGGCGTGGGCCCGCAACGTTTAGTGACCTTTGCCAAGTTTATCGGATCCTGTAGTCACTTGAGTGTATAGAGTGGATTCTTGGGGTGTTTGCAGCATAGTAATACCTTCTCTCCTATATTTTGTGTTGATCAGTGTTTATAATTTTTTTACCGTGGTAGGATATTTGTGGTTATTGGTGTTGAGTGTATTGGTTTGTTTTTAGGTATATCTTGTGAGATACATTTATATATTTACTTGTGTAATTAATTTACTATGGCTGATTTGAATATCGTTGGAGCTCTTGAGTGGAGGGGTGTAGGACAGGTTGGCAGACTTGAATAAGCCTGATTTAGATAATATGGCAAATTTGTATTTGAAATTGAAAATCCTGGAGTCTGTTAAGGAAGGGCTTGTTGCTTCTAATGTTTATGAAAAGGTTAAAATTGATGAAGGCAGAAGAGTAAACCAGAGACTAGGCAGGTGGAGGAAGCGGTGTCAGCAGAAATTTTAGATAGAGAGCGAAGATTCAGTTTGAAAAGAATGGAAATAGATCTCTAAAGGTTGAAGGCTGAGGAGAGAGAGAGAGACAGCACGAACTTGCTATACAAGCATTAAGGTAATAGGGTTCTTCTTCCCAACATAATGTGTCTGCAGTGCCTTGTATTAATCTAACTGAAGCTCTAAAGTTAGTCCCAATTTTCAGGAAGTCCAACGTGGCGGTTTTTGTTTCTTTGAGGATATCTCCAAGGTTGGAGTGGCCAAAGGAGTGTTGGACCACTCTTATTCAGAGTAAATTGACCCAGAGTAAGGCCCAGAAAGTTTACATTACCTTGGACGAAGATCTGTCCTCAGATTATGATTCTGTAGAGAGCCATAGTTTTGAGGAAACTACGAGTTGGTACGGAGAAACACAACAACGCTTCGTAATTTACAGAAGGAAAGAGGGTAGACTTTTGTAGAGTTCGCCAAGGCTAAAGAGCAGTTTGCTGGCGACTGGTTAAAGTCGAAGGAGGTGACAGACTTTGGGAAATTAAAAGAATTTATTCTGGTTGAGGAGTTTAAAAGGTCCGTGCCTAATGAGGTGAAGGTACACCTCGAGTTAAAATTAGAAACGTTACAGGAAATTGGCTATTGCAAGTGATGAGTACCTCCTCTCTCACTTAAAAATGTGATAGGGAGGTACCCAGAAATGAAATCTGGTTGGGGAGAGTTAACTTGGGGTAATGCTTGGAACAGGTATAACAGGCCTAATATTAGTAATTGGTTCTCCGTACTACTCCTGCCAACAGCTATAGAAAACCCAGACCACAGATAACCCGGAGAAGTTGAGAACGACTTGTTTCTTCTGTCATAAGAAGGGACGTCAAGAGCATGTGTTATGCATTTAAAGGTTACAAAAGACCGAAAGACGACCGGTAATGGCCATTCGAAGGAATGAGAACGAGTCCAGTGGCTAAGAACTCTATTAATCAATGACTGAGCAATAAGTCACTGGGCGCCTTTTCAGAAATTTTGTCTAATGGTTTTGTCTGCTCTGGGAATTCGACTGAGCAAAGAAGGTTAAAATTTGCGTGACACTGGGGCTGCTCAGTCTTTGAATTCTCAGAGAATCTTTACCTATTGATTTAGAATCTTTGAATAAGGAATATGTTTTTGTTAAGTGGTTTTCCAGATACGGTCAGGTCTTACCGGTTGAGAGTTTTTATTTATCATGCCCGTATTTTTCAGGTTATTTAAGGCTGGCCATTATTGATAAATTTCCTGTGAGATATGGATTTGGTGTTGGGAATGATGTCGCCTAATAATCGCGACTTTCTTGTATTAAGTTCCGGTAATGAAATATCTGTAGTCACTCGATCGAAGGCTAGTAGTGTTGACTCGGCCGAGTCGGTAGTTGATGTTGATTTGAGTAGTTTAGATCGTAGTGATAGCTTAGTTATAGATAGTGGTGTGTTGGATAATAAACTTAATTGGACTACTAAGGAACTTATTACAGCTCAGAAAGCAGATTTTAAAGACCTGCCAGTTGAGTCTGGCGAAATTACTGATTTGACTGTCCCTCGATTTAAGATAATTAATAATATTCTGTATAGAATAAGTAGACCTTTTGATGCCATTAATACAGGTTGTGAAATTGTTAAACAGATTGTGGTTCCTTTTGTTTATCGAAAGGAGTTAATGACATTGGCTCATGAAAATGGTTTGGCTGGTCATTTTGGTGTTTTTAAAACCACTCGTAAATTGTGTGAAAATTATTTTTGGCCTAAGATGAAAGATGATGTTAAAAAATTTGTAAATAGTTGTGATGCATGTCAAAAGGTCAGGAAGCCTAATCAACCAATTCCAAAGGCACCATTACATCCTATTCCTGTTGTTTCTGAACCGTTCAGAGAGGTAATTATTGACGTGGTTGGTCCTCTGCCGAAAACTCGTAGTGGCAATCAGTATATTTTAACAATTATGGATAGGATGTCTCGATATCCTGAGGCAATACCACTACGAAATGTAAAATCTGTTAAAATTGTTGAAGTATTAATTGAATTTTTCACCAGGTTCGGAATGCCCAAAGTAATTCAGTCCGATTGTGGGTCTAATTTTCTGAGTAAATTATTTAGGAGAAGATGGCTGAATTAAAAATTAATCATGTGACTTCTTCTCCGTACCATCCTGAAAGTCAAGGTGTTTTGGAACGATTTCATCAAACCATGAAGTCTATGATAAAAAAAGTATTGTTTGGTTAATGGTTCTGAATGGGATAAGGAACTACCTTATTTATTATTTGCATTTCGGTCAGTGCCGAGTCAGTCTTTAGGATTTTCACCTTTCAGCCTTATTTTTGGTCATTGTGTGCGTGGTCCATTGGATGTGGTTCGTGAATCTTGGGAGGACGCCCCTGATATGAATTTATTAGATTATGTTAGTAATTTGGGTGATAAATTAACGAAGGCTTGGAAGTTTGCTGGTGAAAATTTATTGTGTAGCCAAAAGAAAATGAAATACTTTTTGACCGAAAGACTAAGGAGCGTAATTTTGTAGTGGGTGATAATGTTTTGGTATTGCTTCCCATTCCAGGAAACCCTTTAAAAGCTTCATTTTCAGGACCGTGGAAAATTTTAAAGAAAGTAAGTGATGTTAATTATTTAGTTGAAACTCCTGAAAGGAGGAGACCCTACCAGTTATGTCACATAAATATGTTAAAGGCTTATAAAGGTCGTGACAAAGTTATTCCCGTGGCATTAGTTGGTGATACTACAAAGTGTAACGGTATTAATTCTTTTTCTTTTCCAGACGTGAGTAATTTTGATGATGATTGTTTTGATGGTGCCGAATGGCCTAATGATAATGAACATTCTTTAGAAAATTTTTCAGAAATGGTTTCACATTTGAATTTAGTAGAACAGGGATCTTTGAAAAAGTTAGTTTTTAGTTATAAGGATTTATTTTCGGATGTTCCAGGACAGACCACTGTCCTTGAACACGATGTGGATGTGGGTAACGCAACTCCGGTAAAACAATCCCCTTACAGGTTAAATCCATTTAAAAATGATGTTGTGGATAAAGAGGTTGATTATATGTTACGACACGGGCTGATCGAGCCCAGCAACAGTCCGTGGTCTTCACCTGTTGTTTTGGTAAAGAAACAGGATGGTCAATTCAGGCTTTGTTTTGATTACCGCAAAGTCAACGAGGTCACAAAGCCTGATAGTTATCCTTTACCCAGGATAGAGGACTGTATTGACAGGATAGGGAATTCAAAATATATAACTAAATTTGATTTGTTAAAGGGGTATTGGCAAGTTCCGCTGTCCAAACGGGCACGGGATTTGTCAGCGTTTGTAACGCAGCGCGGACTCTACCAATGTAAAGTAATGCCTTTTGGGATGAAGAATGCCGCTGCAACCTTTCAAAGGTTAATGAATACTTTGGTCCAAGGTTTAGAGGGTGTGTTGTTTATATTGATGATATTGTAATTTATAGTGATGACTGGGACACCCATCTTAAACGTATTAAGGCTTTATTTCAGGTACTTAGGAAAGCTGGTTTGGTTATAAACCTAAAAAGAGTGAGTTTGCCAAAGCAAAGGTTGTATATTTGGGTCACGAAGTAGGATTTGGGAAAGTGGCTCCGAAACAGGCAAACGTAGACTCTATTAGACATATTGAAATACCGAAGTGTCGCAGGGATGTCAGAAAGTTCCTTGGTTTAGTAGGGTATTACCGTAGATTTGTTAAGAATTTTTCTGATATCGCTGAGCCCTGACTAATTTATTACGTAAGAATGTGACTTTTGTATGGACTAATGATGCCCAAAATGCCTTTGAAAAGTTAAAGCAGGTCCTAATGAATTTCCCTATTTTGAAAGCTCCTGATTTTGACGTTCCTTTTTTTCGCTTGCTACTGATGCCAGTGATGTTGGGGTTGGAGCAGTTTTGTTGCAGGAAGATGCTCATGGAGTATCTCATCCTGTTGCCTATTTCTCCAAAAAGTTATCCCCGGCACAACGGAAATACTCGACTGTAGAGAAAGAGACTTTGGGATTAATTTTAGCTGTTAATCATTTTCAGGTATATTTATCCTCTACAGGGACTCGATTAAAATATTAACGGATCATAATCCGTTGGTTTTCTTGAACAGGTTTAGGAATAAAAATCAACGGTTGATGCGTTGGAGCCTCCTGCTCCAGGAATGGAATTTTAGCTTTTCACACATTCCAGGCAAAGTAATGTTGTCGCTGATGCACTATCACGCATCAGTGACTGATCGATAGGTTGATTTGAGAAAAACCTTTTTGTTCTTCGTAAAGTTGTTTTGTATATACTTATATTAATTGATTTGATTAATCCTATAAATTTATTGAATGTACAGGTTTCCAGGTGTGTTGT
>NC_089741.1:76805261-76817761 GCF_040412425.1 Macrobrachium rosenbergii | reverse complement strand
GATACGCTTGGCTTAAGATGAACACTAAAAAAAAAAAAAAATGAGGTAAATTCGGCACGAGTAATTTTTTAATGAGTGGACATGTCTGTAACAGAAATATTTGGTCCGTTATTACTTTTTTCCGTTGCGAGGATTGTATGGTCTTATTGGTGTGGTGGTAGAAGTTACATTTTGAATTACATTGTTTTATGACTGAACGGAAGTAATTCAAATACAGTCAAACACATCTGTTATTGTTTTGGATGTACTAAACTGATTATAGGGTTGGCAGTTTAATGACGTCACCAACAGAAAAGGGAGTGGTTTTCTGCCCAAGCTACTGGTGACTCCCGTAAAGTTACTGAAGAAATATATATATATATTATATATATATATATATATATATATATATATATATATATATATATATATATATATATATATATATATATATATATATATATATATATATATATATATATATTGTAAAGATTAGCGCCAAAATAAGCTACAAAAGCGCCCTCCTTCCTGCTTTGCTTGGCCGATAGATAGGCCTCTGTCTATTTGAACCTGTGAGAAGTAGTGAAACCTGGTTCGGGTTAGCTTGAAGCATTAAGTTCAGGGTTCTAGGACACGATGAGGGGATAATCTTAGCCTACGGCAGTAACTGGCTGCCGCCCTTTCTTTTGGTACAGGAGCTGTGACCCGGTCAGGCCATCGGCCCCCCTACACCCTTTCAGAAGTAATAAAAGGCCATGGTGCCAGACGCTCGCTCTCACACACAGTCCACTCGCTAATGTAGAAGGTCACAAGATCAGACATCCCCCCACCCTTCTTTCCCTCGTCGCCACATGGAAGTAGCTGCCCTTTGCTTTGTACTCCAACCACGTGGCCAGTATCTATTGCAAGTGGGGAAGTGCAAATCCCAGAGCGAGCGGAAACTCAACTGCAGCCCTTCATCCTCATAAGGGCGCCTTCCTTCCCGCACCCAACCTACGACCCGAGAGTAGTTCCTTGGTGAGGAAGGCCTTTGTCTACACACACACGTGAACCCTGGCAGAAAACGTGGAGAAGGACTTGGACGACGCTGGATGCAGACGTCAGCCTTATGCTCCTACTATGTGGTAAAGCACCCAGAAAGAGTTGCATAGTCACGTTATGTTCGCCCTAGTGCATTTATTAAACATCTGGGCCTGTAACTTGGTATTCCCTGAGCTTCTTGGTTCAATCCCGGCCCATGTGCTCACTGCCTTCTGGCTCTAAGTCACTAGTCAAGCCTCGAGGATGTCCTTGGCGCCCTCAGCGCACTCTTGAGTAAAGCATTCCCCAAATCCCAGCCTGAGATTGTAACCTGGGTCCTCATATCGTTTCAGAAGGACGATTGTAGCAGAATTCTCCTTGGTCCGTGTTCCTGGCATTCCCAAGCCCCCCCCACCCCCCCCGGCGGGAGGACTTCTGCAGCAGCAATTTAACGTGCATTAATTCATTTCTCCCTTTGATCTTGTCTGTCATGTAAATATACCTATTTTTGTATCCACGTGTTTCGCGCACATCCCTTTGAGAAAGAGCCCTCAGCTCCTGTATAAGTCCTTTTATTTTTTTGTTTTATATGTTCCTGGTTATCTTTCAAGGCCATTGTAGAGTAAAGTACTGAATGTGGAGTCTTAAGAATTACCTGCACCAGGATACATATATATATATATATATATATATATATATATATATATATATATATATATATATATATATATATATATATATATATATATATATATATATATATATATATATATATATATATATATATATATATATATATATATATATATATATATACATATATACATATATATATAAGTGGAACAAAATTAAAGCCTTTTTGATTATCCTTTATTTTTTCGAACATGTATGTATTAATGTATTGCCACAGGTTAATAGATTAATATAATATACAAACAAAATTAATATAATGCTTAATCGGTTTAATAATGCGGCATAAGTAACGCCCTTTTTAATTTTATATCTTATAATGAATATTTTCTTTATTATTGTTTTGAATTAATTTGCTAAATCTTCATTTTTTCAGATATTTTATACAACCATGAGATTAACAAAGGAACAGAGAGTAAAAGCAATTCAATTTTACTATCAAAACAATAAAAATGGTGCTGAAACCGCAAGATTGTTATCGGCTGAATTTAACATTCCAAGGGTGCAAAGCCGAAATATCATTTGTATTGAACATTATTAAACCGATATATAAATATATATATATATATATATATATATATATATATATATATATATATATATATATATATATATATATATATATATATATATATATATATATATATATATATATATATATATATATATATATATATATATATATATATATATATATATATATATATATATATATATATATATATATATATATATATATATATATATATATATATAGCATAAGTAATGCCCTTTGTTTAAGTGGAACAAAGTTAAAGCCTTTTTGATTATCCTTTATTTTTTCGAACATGAATGTATTGCCACATGTTAATAGATTAATATAACATATTAGCAAAATTAATATAATGCTTATTCGGTTTAATAATGTTCAATACAAATGATATTTCGGCTTTGCACCCTTGGAATGTTAAATTCAGCTGATAACAATCTTGCGGTTTCAGCACCATTTTTATTGTTTTGATAGTAAAATTGAATTGCTTTTACTCTCTGTTCCTTTGTTAATCTCATGGTTGTATAAAATATCTGAAAAAATGAAGATTTAGCAAATTAATTCAAAACAATAATAAAGAAAATATTCATTATAAGATATAAAATTAAAAAGGGCGTTACTTATGCCGCATTATTAAACCGATTAAGCATTATATTAATTTTGTTTGTATATTATATTAATCTATTAACCTGTGGCAATACATTAATACATACATGTTCGAAAAAATAAAGGATAATCAAAAAGGCTTTAATTTTGTTCCACTTATATATATATATATATATATGTGTGTGTGTGTGTGTGTGTGTGTGTGTGTGTGTGTGTGTGTGTGTGTGTGTGTGTGTGTGTGTGTGTGTGTGTGTGTGTGTACGTATATGTACATACACACTTATATCACTTATATATATATATATATATATATATATATATATATATATATATATATATATATATATATATATATATATATATATATATAAATATATATATATATATATAAAAGCCCATAAAACACTATTTAAACATTGCATCCATATATTTAGGGTACTTGCTTCTGTGCCCCTGTTCACTGGTAGAATATGGACAGATAAGATGTTACAAGGGTATATATACAAAACATATGTAGGTGTGGCATTGTCCCCGATGGTATGCAGGTGACCGTTTCCTAAGAAGGTGGAGAGTGACCAATTCCCTAGTGGTTTTTGGCCTCATTAACTCCTGTTTGGCGACGATTCTGGAGGTCTTGTTCTCTGGTCCACCTTCTTCAGAAGAGGTCTGAGGATTAGCGCGTCGATGTCGTCCGATTTCCAGTGTCCTCCTGACAAGTTCATGTTGTTGGTTTGATTGATGATAACAGATTCCAGCATCTTTCTTTTGTACGGACAGCTACTTTTGAAAACCAGCTCTGCCCCCCCCCCAGCTTATGGAATGGCCGTTTTGGGAAAAGGAAGGAAAATTGCTGTTCCTAGATGTACTGATCATAAGAGAACAGAACAGGTATGCCTTCACAGTATATAGGAAACCCACTTTCGCTGTTTCCTATATTCATTTCTTAAGCTAAAACGATGTCTCCGTAAAGATCATGGTAGGGTGCAACTTATTCCTCAGGGGGCTTAGAATATGTTCAAATGGGTACCTAGACAAAGAATTCAACACGATCCGCCAGCACCTAACGCAACTGCTCTACCCACCCCACATTATCGAGAAGGCTATTAACAAAGCGAATAAAATATACTACAAAGGTCCCACTCACAACAGACAAATAGATTTTAACAACAAAATAAAGCTACCGTACGACGGAAACATCCAAAAAGCCACAGAACAACTCAGATCTAACAATCCTTTCATCTTCCATTATCCCAAATCCATCGGGAGCTCGATCATTAACGTATACTTAAATAACAAAGGGGAAGAAGCCGGAGCTTACAAGATACCGTGCAGTAACTGTAGTGAGGTTTACATAAGGGAGACAGGTAGATCGCTCTCGCAAAGAATAATAGAGCACAAAAGGTCGGTAAGATATGCTTCGGAGAGTTCGGGGATTTTCCTACATATCAGAGACACTGGCCATTCCATAAGCTGGGGGGGGGGGGGCGGCAGAACTGGTTTTCAAAAGTAGCTGTCCGTACAATAGAAAGATGCTGGAATCTGCTATCATCAATCAAACCAACAACATGAACTTGTCAGAAGGACATTGGAAATCGGACGACATCGACGCGCTAATCCTCAGACCTCTTCTGAAGAAGGTGGACCAGAGAACAAGACCTCCAGAATCGTCGCCAAACAGGAGTTAATGAGGCCAAAAACCACTAGGGAATTGGTCACTCTCCACCTTCTTAGGAAACGGTCACCTGCATACCATCGGGGACAATGCCACACCTACATATGTTTTGTATATATACCCTTGTAACATCTTATTTGTCCATATTCTACCAGTGAACAGGGGCACAGAAGCAAGTGCCCGAAATATATGGTTGCAATGTTTAAATAGTGTTTTATGGGCCTTTTTTTTATATTCATATTACACTGTGGTATTACAGGAAAAGACATTCATATATATATATATATATATATATATATATATATATATATATATATATATATATATATATATATATATATATATTATATATATATATATTACCAAGATCCCTATGCATTGACAAAACACTTACTTCGGCTGTTATTGGTAGCTCTGGCCAGCTCGACATACTCTCTATCTATCCTTAAACACAGGCTCACTGAATCAAAATGCCAAGATACAGAACTAGACTTTATTTGGAAAAATTAATGAAAGTATTTCAGCAAAAGCTACAGTCATGAAATGTAGTCTCTCACAACCCACAAAAATTGAAGTCATAACTAGAGGAAACCCAGACTCACAATCAGTCGAATTAGTGATTCTAGACCAACCAATACTAGTGACTAACACCCCGGTCACCAAACAAAATAAAAAGGTCGTGATTATTCTAGACCAAAATAAATGTCATAGTTTGTTAAAAAGAACACCACTTCCAATATACACGTCCTCACAGGACTCAACCAGAATTCCTGTTAAGAGAAACATAGCTTACATTAAAGCCTGAAATGGTGCATAAAAATAAACATTTAAGAAGGGAAAATGCATAATAGAAAACAAAGGGGTTTCACTGCAGCGCAAAATATGTATTCCGCATAATGTTTGAAAAAGATACAAGTGTTAATAAGTTATCTTACTCACATTCTATGGCCATTGGGAAGCCGTCCCTCAAATTGGCTGTCTTATTCACAAACACAGCTTAAAAGAGCGATCACATCAGCCGCAAATCGAAGTGAATACCCATTCTATGGTTCCTCTATATTATACACATTAGACAAAGCACGTATGCACACACCCACTTGATATCTCCTCCCTTGAAGTGTGACGTCACCATCAAGTTCAATGGTCGAAGGAACTCTGCCTTCTGAACCCACAGATATCACAAAGCTTCCACCCATCTGTTTCATATTCCCCATGCATCTTGGTCATGACTGGAAGCCATGAATGAGCACATTGGATACCTGCTGTCTCTAACCACGGCAAATACCAGCTTCATCATAGAAGCTAATTGCACAGGAAACTACATTTTCACAGGCCAGTAATTAGTCAGCTTGATCAGTTTGTGCACCTGCAGACATCAGTAATAGGAGCTTGGCCCACCTACTACTGGGTGTCCTGGCCCAGGTATAACAAGTATCCATAACAAAAGTTCTCTAGGGGCTGGCTCAAAAAATCATAACAAACAATATGCAGTAGATATGAAGGTTGCTTGTCTTGTATGCTCGACTGTTATTCCAACAAACAGTTCATTATGGAACACATTTCTTCACACCTTGAATTCTTGATGATCCAAATATCCTGGATGGCTTGTGACTGCACAAGCCCATGTTGAGTGCAGTGCACACGAATCCTTTGTGCCAAACAGATGTCCCCTAGCAACAACGGCAACTTGTAGATGTCCTGCCTGATATCTCCTAAAAGACCATGGATCCTCTCATGAAGGCAAAGGCATAGAAACCTGCAGGCGTAACGTAGATAGCCCCCATATCAGACTTGTATCCATTGAAGTTCATAGAAGTCATTCCATAAGGTGCTGTGAGGAAGTGGTGTATAACTTAAGTTGGTCATGTTGATGGTCAACCCAAAAGGTACATAGTCTCCTCACTATCCCATACTGTTACTGAACCTCATGTGGAAATAAATAAAAATTAAGTAGTATTGATATTGAAAACAAGTTTTTATGTATTTATGTTTACTTATGCTGATGATATCATTGTAATGGCTGAATCCCCAAAGGAATTAAGCAAAATGCCTTAAAACAAAGTAAAAGAACATTGTGATACTTGAAATCAAAATTAATGTTTCAAAACTAAAGTAGTTGTATTTTCTAGAGGAAAAGTTAGAAATGTCCCGAATTTTAAATATGGTAGAGGAGAGTATCAGAAATTGTAGATGATTATGTTTACCTTGGCACTACGTTTAATTATAATGGTAAATGGATAAAGCTATTAAGAAATGTCATTCAACACGTAGAGCATTATTTAGTATGTTAATTAAATGTAAAAACTTGAATTACCCACTGGATATCAACTGTGATCTATCTGATGCTCTAGTCGTACCAATTTTGGACTTACGGCTGTAGCATGGGTTACCACAAACTAGATCATGTTGAAACATTTCACAAGAAGTTCATGAAAAATCAGCTCTGTGTGAACAAGCGAACAGCAAACTGCATGGTATATGGGGATCTTGGCAGATTCAAAATTGAAATATCTATTTGCAAACGGATGATTGATTTTGCCGAGAATTGTAAAATCAGTTATGTCGAATACAAATGTTTTTTATCGTTTTCTTAGAATTCTGTACGAGTCGAATGAGTATAAGTCTAGTTGGATCCATAAAATTAAAACTATCCTTGATTCATGTGGTATGTCAAATATATGGGAACACCCAGAAAATTTCAATCACACGTGGATAATAAATAGCCTAGAAATGAAACTCAAAGATATAGAGAGACAACAGTTGCATGCAGAAGTAGAAAGAAATATATTGTGTAGTAATTATAAACTTTTTAAGACTGAATTTGGCCAAGAAAAGTATCTTATAAATTTAGATATACCAGAAAGAATTGCCCTTAGTAAATATAGGTGTGGTACCAACAAACTTCCTGTAGCAACTGAAAGATATTCTGATCGAGAATCAGCACCCTTTGCAGACTATGCAACAGCACTGAAGTTGTGGGATGAATATCATTATGTTTTAGTTTGTCCTGTGATTAAAGAAATAAGAGAGAGATAATTTTAAGCTCCTACTATTGTAGAAGACCTTACCACTTAAATTCAATCGTAAGTGTTATAATTTTTTTTTATTGATAATTTTAGTGTCAGATTTGAAGTGGACAAACCGGTTAAGGGGGGCCTGGTGGAATGTGTTTTTTTTATTACACTGTGACTTTGATCGGGCGATGGCAGTTGTGACTTCATCCCCTGAGTGACATGTCAGCGACGTCATTAATTCGGGCAGAGTTTCTTGCCTTCTTCGCCATCCTCTATTTTTTCTTTGATGATCCACATTAACCGTTTGGCTGTGAAACAGAGAAAAATTCCCAAACATTCAGGAAATTTCACAACTTGGTGATAGAGCACGTCATCGCTGATATCATCCAACTTTGCAGCCCAAATGATGTCATTTTTATGAGGTGGCTTCCTGACTGTGTAAATGAAGAATTCATCTGATGCGGCAACATGGAGAAAGTCAGCTTCATCCCAATCTTTAAGAAATGAACCACAAAACCATGCATGGTCTTCTCTCTGTTGCTGAGTGATGTTGGGCCTGCTGATAAAATGAAATGGCCTGATACCAGATTTTTTCAACTCACGATATAAAGCTCTATAATTTCTCTTCTTTCCCCTTTTTGTTTCTAGTTCAAGTGCCAATTTACGTAAAGACTTTCTTGGTCTACCCACTGCCTCAGCTATGATGTCTTTGGACTCCTGAGAAAGGACTTCAGGCCTTCCAAGATTCTCACTCTTTTCGTGATGACAGTCATATGGATTTTTGTTCCAGTTTATTTTAACAAAGGATTCATCTCTTTTAATGTATTTAGCTACCCAGGAACGTGAAATGAAGGACGCATCAGCATCCCTGGCCTCTCTTAAGGTTATAGTCCCGATTCGGTTAATCCATCTGATTTCCTCCGAGTCGTTAGCCATGGCTGTATGTAACTCTGTCACTCAGTCTGAAAATACAAGAAATGTAAAATGAAAAATAGCTTAATAGAAACTTAAAATAATGTACTTGGAGATAGGCTATAGCAGAAAACTTCATAACTTTCCATTTGTTCTGTGGAGGGGGGGGGGGGCGGTTTCTAATTTCGAAACACCCGGTATATAAAAGTTGTCTTTTATAAATACCTATATAAAATAATTTATCCTCTTGCAGATTACATTCCAGATTAGCAAAGGAGGGTCACTCTCAATATTGCGTGTTGGTGGCATGCGTAAAAGCAGGTACATTTCTTTATTTGTGACTACTTGGAAATTTTTGTTTACTTGCCTTCCTAGTGATTTCAATTGCCACCGATTATATCCTAGGGCCAACATAAGCCATTTCTTTCATATCAGTTAATTCCAATAGATAACTACCCTAATGCTACAAAATACATTCATAATGCTTTATTATGTAAAATTCCTTTTAAAGTTGTACCTCTAAATATAGCCAAAGCTTTGAAATAGATGTCAGTAATTCCAGGTCCTCCTTCTTTACGACTTCAACATATTGTTTCTTTTTTAATAGGATGGAACATACCCTTCCACAGATAGTTAAATATACAAGCATTTATTTGTGAAGTGCATTCCTTTAGAGGAGGAAATTTATGAGCAATAAACCAGGTTTTTGACAATATTAAGGAATCAGTTATAATACTAGTTTGGGAAATTGACACATATCTTACACTTAACATATTCATTCGAGTTTCAATCACGTTTTCTGTCAATAGATGCAAAAGGGAAGTTTTTTTTATTCCACACAATATATGCTTTCACAAATGATAATGTCAAGTTAAATAGAAGAAAAGGGAATTATTAACAGGAGGAATTATATGAATTAAAAAGGTTAGAATTATAACCTATATTTCCCCATGATAATACATTCAGTGATCATTACAAATAATGTTTCAGCCTGTTTTGTGGAATATTAGGCAGCGGGCAAGAAGAAGCGTTGTTGCAACACTAAAATATCTTCCTATTTCGAAGTGCTGAAAATGTTCCATTCTTGATCATCAGTTATTCAGAGATCTTACTCCTTCCGGACAGAGGTCGCGTGAACTTTCTAAGTCATCAACCAATTTCTGTCATTTCTCTAGGATCCACTTGGAAAAAGATCTGCCCTTTCCGCGCAGGATGCCTGGCTTTTTACGACGACGATTAGCAAAGCTATTCATTTCGCTTTATATATCAGGGTGTGGACACAAACTCACGAAGGCACAGAGAGAGAGAGAGAGAGAGAGAGAGAGAGAGAGAGAGAGAGAGAGAGAGAGAGAGAGAGAGAGAGAGGCTAAAGGAATACTTTTTCTATAATAAAAACATGACGTTACTATATGTCAAAGTAAGCCAAACTTTCATTCCGAACAGACTTACACAAAGGCAACGGAATGATTCGCTGATATAAAGGAGATATGAATTTAGAACTCAAAATACAATTACATTTTGATTCTAAAGAGAAGGAAGCACACATCTAAATAAGGAGAGAGAGAGAGAGAGAGAGAGAGAGAGAGAGAGAGAGAGAGAGAGAAAGAGAGAGAGAGAGAGAGAGAGAGAGAGAGAGAGAAGGGGGGGTTGAAGGGGAGGGAGAGAAAGAGAAAGAGAGAGAGGCTAACGGAATACTTTTTCTATTATAAAAACATTAAGTTGCTATATGTCAAAGTAAACCAAACTTTCATTCCGAACAGACTTACACAAAGGCAACGGAATGATTCGCTGATATAAAGGAGATAATTATGAATTTAGAACTCAAAATACAATTGCATTTTGATTCTAAAGACAAGGAAGCACACATCTAAATAAGGAGAGAGAGAGAGAGAGAGAGAGAGAGAGAGAGCGCGATTCATAGAAGATCGGCAAGGTTATGGCTTGACCACGATCCATGTGGATTACATAAAGTGGGGATGACCTAAAGACCATCTGTCAAAGTTTGGCCCTGGCCTTTTCAAAAGCAGGATCCTCCGCGCTCGTATAATTAATCAAGATGGCATTCAGTAACCTCTGACCTGCAATATTTGCTTTTCATTTTAATCCTTTTCTTCTCTAAGCTGTTTTCGTTTATTTTGTTTAGAACCAAACATTTCTTATGCGTTTTCTCCACCCGGTGTGCGCTTAGGTTTATTAATAATGGAGCAGTCAGGCTGAAACATTAAGAGCTCTAAAAAGTTGAACTGCTCTGTCAATATTTTCATTCGAGAATTTCTTGGAAGAGATGAAAGCAACTCCAAAATGGTGAAGTCAAATTTTTCAATTTGCACGAAAGTTGTTGACCCAGCTCTCTTCCTATTAAATCTTTGCATTGAAGTTTTTCCAATCTTTGTTGTTTATTAGAGCATATCTCTATCTCACTCACTTGAGAGTAATGTATTTCTTTTTATTTCTGTATGGCAATTATTTATTCCTTTCGTATAAAATCGGTAGACAGAGTAACAACGAACTAAACATGTTCCTAAAATTAAGACTGAAAGCGTCGTTGACAACTGTAAGACACAAAAAATGATTAGTGTGATGAAAACTGAAGCAGTACGCGTCTACCTCAGCCACTGTGCTTTTATTAAGAGATTCTTATGTGTCTGTATAATCAACGGTTTTCATTAATTCACATTACAACGAACAACTATTTGTTAGTTATTTTAAACCGTATTAATATATTTTCTCTTCATCATTTATTTCGGGATGGTAGTTTCCTCGGATTTTATTAAACGGCGCTCAGGATTTGCATAAATTATTTTTTATTCAATTATTTTAATAGCTACTGCAGAAATTTTGACCCCAATAAACTTTCAAAATTAAAATGTTTTTAGGTATATAAAAAGCTTTCGAGAAAAACTGGATTTTTACTTTTGTGCATATATTCTTTTTATTGCTGCTATTTAGGTTTTAATTTTTGCAGCAATATATCTTCCCCACAAGAAAATTAAGCAATAATATGTTTTGAAAAATCTTTTGTTTTATTCAGTTATTAGTTTCTTTTTATAAAAGACTTAGAATGCCTTTTTCTACAGAGGGTTCCTTAGATAATCAAAGGGACACTGTAGCAAGCATTTCGAGGTGAAGTTCAGAAGATTATTTTTAACGGGAGTGCGGTCGTTCTCTTTCCTCTTTTTCTTCTTCTCTTTCTTTCTCCTTCTCCTGCCTCTCTAATTTTTCTCTTTTCTCCTGGGCTATTCTCTCTCTCTCTCTCTCTCTCTCTCTCTCTCTCTCTCTCTCTCTCTCTCTTCTAATTCTTCTCTTTTCTCTTGGGTTAGTCTTTCTATCTCCTTCTCCTGCCTCTCTCTCTACCTCTCCTGCCTTTCTAGCTTCTCTCTTTTCTCCAAAGCTATTCTCTCTTTCTCCCTCTCCTGTCTTGCCATCTCTCTCTCTGCCTTTACAGCATCTAGGTTCCTCTGGACCCATTCCCGTAACTCTCGACCTGTCAGTTCTAGGTCTTTTCCTGCCTCCATATAGAATTTGAAATCGTCATTATGTTGGGCTCTTGGGGTCTCCATCCTGACAAACTTACTTGTCAAATAAACTTAAAGTGACAAATAAATGGGTTTCTGGAATCGATTTTATGTTAAAACATTTTATCTCTCGCGCGGCCTCGGCCGGTTATTGCGGGGATAGTGGTATTTGTCGTCTCGTAAGACATGGAATTTTATTTCGTCACAGAGGATGTGGAATTTGATGAGCGTCACGTGGGACGAGGAATTTGATGGGCATCACGTAGGATGTGGAATTTGATGGGTATCACGTAGGATGTGGAATTTGATGGGCGTCAAGTAGGACGTAGAATTTGATGGAAGTCACAAAGGACGTGGAATTTGATGGACGTCACAAAGGACGTGGAATTTGATGAACGTCACAAAAGACGTAGAATTTGATGGACGTCACAAAGGACGTGGAATTTGATGGACGTCACGTAGGACGTGGAATTTGATGGACGTCACGTAGGACGTGGAATTTGATGGACGTCACGTAGGACGTGGAATTTGATGGACGTCACGTAGGACGTGGAATTTAGGTG
>NC_089741.1:76772761-76802761 GCF_040412425.1 Macrobrachium rosenbergii | reverse complement strand
GTATGAGGGTTGACCAGGGAAACCAGTTAACTCTAACATATTTCTTTATTTCCAACGTTTCGTAATAATTTCTTTATTACATCATCAGGGATCTGTTGAATAATGATTAAATTACTCAGAAAGTTACTATAAAAGCTTTAAAAATTATAAGAAAAATAAAACTCACCAAATACAATACAGCTAAAAACACAACAGAACAAAAGACCACTAACCAACCTTAGGTGGAGAGAGCAGAAAACAGAATGCTTTAGAGAGAGTTTGGGTATTTAACTGTGGGACTAGTTGTTTGATAAACAGTGACTGTAGGTTGCTTCGTGAGGGACACACACCCACACACACACACACACACACACACACACACATATATATATATATATATATATATATATATATATATATATATATATATATCTACTGGGTATAACACGAGTTTATGCAATTATTTTTGGAAATGAAAGAAAATGTAATTTCGAGCGGAAAATGTTTTATAATGATATGCATTTTAAGGCTACGTTTGTCGGTGAGAGTAATTTTAAAATAACCCTCATCATTAGCGCTGCTTTCATGCAATGGAGGTCAGGGTAATGGGAGGTCGGAGTAGCTTGGGATGTTTGGGGGCAGGGAGCATAGAGAAGGAGGATGGAGATATTTACGCTGATGTGAATAAAGTACCTCCTAATCAAATGTATTATTTAAATTTTGAGAAAAAAATGCATGCATCATCGAATCCCTTTCCCTCACTATCAGTGGTATTCACTAGAACACCCCCCTCCCCAAAAAAAGAAAATCCTAATTGAATCTCCCCTCCATCATAGGTAGGCTTTTTCATTAGACATCTATCAGAGATTTCAAATGCATTTTAAAAATCTCTCCCTGTCCATCTTAAGTATTCATCAGACACCAGTCATAGGCATAGACCTAGTCATGAATCTTGATTCAACAATTCTGTGATGTGGCAGCAGGACAGAGCGAGCTAGAATTCAACGATTTCACATGGTTACTCAATCCTGGTGACAATACAACCTTATATGATCAGTAGGTCAGGAGCGACCTCTAGTGACCCTACAGTTACCTCTCCCAGTCTCTCAGGATTTGTATGAAGTGAATAACTCTTCGGATTTTTCATATCTTCTTTGCCTCTACGGGTTTTTAAAACCTTCTTTTGCTCGACAGGATATCAAGCTCAATTTCATTAGCTACAATAAAAAATCACAATTTCTGTCAAAACTGGAAAGTTAAAAAAAATTAAACACACTTTTATTTTAATGCAGTAAAAATTTAAAAGTATTTTCTTGAAACACACCAGGATTTTCTTACAATTAATCATGTCTACAAAAATAAAAGCGTGGGCTTCAAACATGGAAGGAAATGCTACAAGAAAAGAAATATATTTATTTATTTCTCGTAGCATTTCCGTTCATGTTTGGTACCCACGCTTCTATTTTTGTAGACAATTAATTGTAAGAAAATCATGGTGTGTCTCAAAACTTATTTTTTAAATTTTTAGTGCATTTCAATGAAAGCATGTTTTAATTACATTTTCTTATTTGTGGATGTGAAACAATAACAAACTCGGTTTTTAGTAGAAAATATCCTTAGTTTTTTTTTTTTATTGTTGTTTATTCTACTTTGGGACTGTGAACATGTTTTAATATTTTTGGCTAATTGATTCCATAACAATTACCAAATGTTTTTCATTCAGCCTGACGTACTAAAAATTCTTTATGTTCCATAAAAAGCCTTTAAACAATACTGAGACGCTGAATAAAGGGGTATTTAAAATGAGAGCAGGTTTAATTTCATATAAGTAATTTTAATGCCATGGTAATTGGAATCAAAATGATTTTTTGAAAGGGTAATTGTATTAATAATCAGAGTTATTTTTTCATTCTTTCCTTTTCTCCAACTTTTATGTTGTAAAACGACACAAATACTTTAAAAGATATAATACAGAAGCAATTTAAGTAATTTTTTTTTTCTCTATATGATTCCGTGAAAGATGCCGTCCTTTTCAGTTGCTGAACTGAAACATTTTTTCTTTAAATGTTAATATGCCTTGACCTAAGGTTATAATGAGTTGCGGGTTTGGCGATTGATCTTCTCAAAAGATGAATCATGATTGAATTTTTTCAGGACAGGATCGTTCGATAATCTCGTAAGAGAAGTCAATTATAGTTAAGTGCATCCACTTTTCACGCGCATGAGAGAGAGATATAAGATGCGTGATTTTTTTTTTTCGAATTTCCATGGATATTCACAGTTTGGAAAGTTACAGAATTTTGTTAGCGAACGTAACTTTTCAGCGGAGATTTAAATGATTTGTTTCAACGTCTGTGATGCTTTTAGCCTAAGTACCATATAACTCATGAAACGCGTGTGGTAATATCAATCTAAATTAACTGCACACATCAATTCTCCTGATCACGACATAGTACAAATTAAACTAATTCATTAAACGAAATTATTTTCGAGCAAAATTCCTCGTTGTAAATTGCTTGCATAATTTGGAATGCCATTATTTCTATGGCCTGAAATAAAGCTGAACTTTACTCTTCTTATTAATTCAAAAATTTATTCATATAGAATTACAGTAAAATTTTACCATGGTTTTGAAAATGTATGTGAAATATTTATTGAACTGCTAGAACGTGTGCATATATTAGTGCTTTTATATGCTGACTAACAAATTATAAAAGTATAATGACTTTTTATAACAAGTTTTAAAATTGCAGTTACTTTTCGTTGCATCTTCCTTAGTTTCTGAATTATTAATCCTCAGCAAATGTTTTCGGAACGTATGAATTCAGAGAGTCTGCTAATTGTTAACATAATATTCACTGATTCGCCACAAATTTAGAACTGTAGAATCAACAGTCAATTGACTTGTATTATTATTAGCGAACAAAAGAACCTCGAGATTCAAAATGGAGGCTATGCGAATCACATTATGCTTTCTGATGTTGACTACAGTATAGTTAATTTGTATGGGTGTAGTTGAAATTAAATGAGTGAAGAGTACGTCTGAAGTACCATTATCAATAAATGCAGAATTATAACAGTTTGGTGATAACTTAAAAATGTCGATACATAAAAATGATTTTAAAAGTTTTTATTTTCTAGTTCTTTTTTATTTACGAATGCTTCAAAATTAACTGAATGAAAAGAATGATATTCATGGTGAGCATAAAATATAACCAGTGTAGTTGGAAAATGGACTATTAATAGATTAAGGGGAAATAAGTTCCTTCGATACAAACATTTTCTGCGTAATTACACTCGTGTTTAAGTAATTTTTCAATACTGAATGAGCAAAAATCATCCATAAAATTACCTTTTCGATTTATCTTCTGTCTCTATTATTATTGTATCAACGCCTCGACCTTGCTGTTGTTGCTAAATTATTCTCTGCTGTTGCATTTGGTAGATCAATTCTTTCTTTGTGTTCAATATATTTGCCTTTATACATTTCATTGCAATTTACAAAAGCATTACAGTAGTTATTGTGTAGATAAACTGCAATTCCGATAATGGAACGGACTCTTATTAAATTATTGATGTTCAAAATTATTATTTTTTAAATGTTGATATTTCTTGAGATGACAGGTCGCATTTTCAAAACTTTCTAAGAAATATAATTACTCAAGCTTTTACACAGAAAGACTGAAGTATAGCGGTTAATTTAACAATACTACAATTTATGTTCAGTAGGCAAAGTTAGGGTATTAAATTACATGTTACTTTTCCATACATTTGACGAAACTTGAGACCTTTCAGAAAAAAAAAAAATTACTATAATAGACAGGCAGGTAATGGTAGAGTTTATAGCATTTGTTGGTACGGCAAAGGTTTGTTTTATACTCAAGACAGAGTTTGGTTTTGAATAAATAAATCTTTTAACTTTAGAGGAAATTTGGATTTATAAGGGAATTATTTCCTAAAACCAATTATTACTTGTGAGGGAGAAAACACTAGATATAAAAGCGAACATATTGTAGTTAGGTAAAAATAATGATAAAATATAAATTGGTAATAATTATATCGAGTGTAAATTCGAAGAAAGATAAAATGATTATTGTTTTAACTCCTGCATTACTTTTGGAGGTTAGATTGAGAAAATTTCGGTAGAAAAATATTTTCTTAATTTTAACAATGTGAAAAACAAGGCTAAAACATATATTTGCAATAAACACTTACTTTATGATCCAGTCTTGTGATTGTATCATCGAGATTTATATTTAGAGTTTTCCCTACGATATTGCAATTACACACACACACACACACACACACACACACACACACACACACACACACATATATATATATATATATATATATATATATATATATATATATATATATATATATATATATATATATATATATATATATATATATATATATATATATATATATATATATATATATATATGCTACGATGGGACACCCTTCTCAAGCTAACTCACCCTACAAGCTTCATAAAAGGAAATAAAGTAAAATATGACATTTATGCTTGTAAGGGAAATTAAATGTAAAAACTAAAATTGTTTTATTCTTTCAAAGAAGCTTAATCATTTTCATCATACTGCTGACTGACAGGAAGGCTATGGAAAACATTTTCCGCATCTTAAACTCTTAATTACTGCCCCCTGGACATTCTTTTAACCGTTTCTCTGGACCCGTAACTGCTCTGAAATCCTCTGTTCCAGGATTAAGTCACTTGGGGACAAAATCCCTGCTGTAAGCCAAGACGAGCCGGTGAGGAGGATTAAAAGCCAAAGAGAAAGTTTGGGCAACTCACATGGCTCCAAGGTCACCGCCATTCCCACATGGTTCACACATGGGAAGAAGTCGAGCGACGACACCGCCATCTGTAAGGAAGAGAGACGTAATCCCTACGAAGTCATAAAGGACCGACAACAACCCACGACTCCTCAGAACTCAGAGAGAGAGGCATCTTGGCTGCAGGAAGTGAAGCAGCTCCCCTTTGACCCCCACCCCTTCTGGGCCATACACCTGAACACGTGGCTACCTTGCTCAGCGAAAGCCCCCTAAATTCCTCCTCCATTCTCATCTATGGTGAAGACAACGCTCCGACAAAGGTAACATGCCCTGATCAGAGATAGCTCTTTATCAGTCCTGAACTTATTATTCTCTCACTGATTTTTGTTTCATTTTTCAAAGTACAAATTTCCATGTTAGACCTGACTGTTATTGCAGTGCATTATTTCAACTCTTAAGTGTGTTTCCAGTATCGCAAATCGAGATACCTTGGCACCTTCAGTGCACGTCTTGTTTTTTTCCTTTGATTGCGCTGTTTCTTCCTCCCCGTAACTTTGTGTATTCTCAATTGTAGATGGAGACGTTTGCTGTGGAATCTTCCTTTTGACTGTGCCCTGCTTGTCGTGGTCCCACTGCTACTTAAATCCATAGTGCCATTGAAGTGGATTTCTTTGACCTTCTTCAGTTATTATTTGTCAACATAATTTAGTTATTTAGCAGGACTCTGTTTCCTTGCCTCATTTATTCCCTACTCTTCTGATTTTGTTGCTAGTGTAAATATAAGTGATTTTAACACTTTTGCATCTTTACAGTTTGAGCGCGCGCCTATCAGAGATCCGAGGTGTCTGGGAGCGATCGACAGCGCAAAAAAAATTTTTTTTTTCAAATATTCAGCAAAAATTTTATGCGAACAACGTTCATTTTGCTGTCATTTTTTTCTCAATGTTTATATTTTATGGTGGAATTGTCAGAATAAGAGTCCCAGCCTTCTAAATACGAAAAAATTTCAGTTATTTAAAAAAAAAAAATCTTTACTTATTTTTACATTTTCGTTCGTAGCCCAAAAACTATGAAAGTCAGGCGAATGAAAGGCAACAAAATTCTCCAAATGAATAAGTACAGTTGGCAAAAAAATTGATAGAAAAGTGGGTAAGAAACAGAGCGCGCTGCCCAGTGTACAGTGAGAATTAGCCTAGAAAGTTTTTTTTTTTTTTAAGAGTTCTATCTCGGTTATTTTTGGTAGGAATTACTTTGTAAATATACGAAGATGTAGAAGAAAGGTTGAGGAATACAGTGGGCATAAAGAAAAATGGTTTTGGTAAGGGCAACAGTTTCATATTGACGTTATAAATTGATCGAAACAAAAAAAAATTTACCGTTGTCAACATTATCGTTTGTAGCTCAAAAACTATAACAGTTAGGCGAATGATTTATTTTTTATGGAAAGCCACCAAAATTCTCCAAATATCGACATATAAAATAATGAAAAACGAATAAGTACAGTTGGTGAAAAATTTATAGAAAAGAGGGTAAGAAACAGAGTGCGCTGCCCGGAGTAGGGTGAGAATAAGCGCTAGAAAGTTTTTTTTTTTTTTTAAGAGCTCTATCTCGGTTATTTTTCATAGGAATTACTTTGTAAATATATGAAAATGTAGAAGAAAGGTTGAGAAATATAGTGAAAGCCAAGAAAAATGGTTTCGGTAGAGGCAACAGTTTCATTTTAACGTTATAAATTGATCGAAACAAAAAAAATGTTACCGTTGTCAACATTATCGTTCGTAGCTCAAAAACTATAGCAGTTAGGCGAATAAATATTTTTTTATGAGAAAGTCAACAAAATTCTCTAAATATCCACATATAATAGATTGAAAAACGAATAAGTACAGTTGGTGAAAAAATTGATAGAAAAAGAGGGTACGAAACAGAGTGTTTCCAATAATGTAATCCCACATCCAAATCCCACATTTTATAAAAAATGTAATATACGAACCCACATACAAACCCCAAAATTTATGAAAAAAATAAGATACAAACCAATATATAAACCCCACATTTTATGAAAAAAAAAACCAAGATACAAGCCCACATACAAACCCCACATTATGAAAAAAAATTATTACAAAATATAAGAAGAGAAATATTGCATGGTAAAAAATTAGAAATATTCATAAAAACCCATCACCAGAAGTTTGAATACTGTACTCGCCAAATATCGTGACCCCTCTTGAATTCCTATGTACAACTCCTCCCTCAGGTGAAGGGCCTGCCATCTGATGGGTTGCTGAGGGAGGAGGAAGTTGCAGGAGTTAGATGTTTATCCTTGGTCTCCCTGCACCTCTTTTGGCAGGGCCTGACCCACGACTTGGTGAAGGCGTGAGTTGCTTCTCTGTGTGGTATCTGTAGAAGCAATTTCTTGTGCCCTACACCGAGGAACTATACATGACTTACACACCCATGATGTGTCCTTTTGTACGTCGTCTAGCAAGCAGATGTGGCATCTCAGCTGTTTTGACTTGATGGAGGGAATCTCCCTTATATGAATGAGGGTAGGTTTCCCTGGCACAAGACGCTCATAGCTCTCCAGGAAGTTGGCACGCTGGTGTGGCACACCTAATAGTTCTGGTTCAATACCAGTAACAGATGGATCAGCACCAGAGGGACCAGCAGTAGAGGGACCAGCACCAGAGGGACCAACGTCAGCAAGAGAATGGGGCACAGAAGAAGTACGAGGAGGAGGAGAAGGAGAAGGAGGAGGAGGAGGAGGAGGAACAGGAGATTCAACAACAGCCTCAGGACTGTCAACATCAGAATCCATAGGATGGGGATCATCAGGCTCAGAATCTTCGCCAGCAGATGCAGCAGCAGCAGGAATAGGAACAGGCAGGCCACGTAATCTGTCAGCTACAGGTAGGTCAGGTAAACGAGCAAAAGAAATACCACTCAAGGGCCAGTCTTCTATGTTGAAGTTTGTAAGTGCTTCAGCAAATTCATACATGAAATCAAGAAGTTTGACTTTCTTACCATGTGGGTGGTATTTTGCAAACATAGTGTAAGCATTCTGTATTGCCATCTACAATAAATAGAATGTAAATTTGCGGGTCCACTTCATTCCCTTCCTAGCCATCGAGTAGTATTTCATCAGCTGGTCAAACAGGTCTACCCCACCCATACACTGACTGTAGGTGCCAATAATCAAAGGTCTAGACATTGTGACTGTTTCAAGATCTATTCCAGTAGCCCGCATTACTCACCTCCTGTGCACAAACTCTTTCGTTTCTGCATTGCAAGCTGTAGTGATCAGTGTGACGAGTCGGATGTCCTACCAACAGATGATGAAGACATTCCCCCTTCTATGGAAGTGCATTGCATTCCGAGGCACCCGTTGATGAGTCAAATTCTTTGGAAAGTTAGGTGCTCCCTTCCTTACAAGACAAAGTGTCCCTGAACAAAGAACACCATGAGAATACAACTCCTCAGCCAGTTCAATAGAGTTGTAGTAGTTGTCCATGAAAACATGGTAACCTTTGTCAAAGAGAGGGCCCATTAGTGTGAACACAATGTCCTTCAAGGTTGAGGTACTTCCTCCATATGTCAGGAAGTCAATAACATATCTACTCTTGGCTTCACACAGCATATAGAATTTGATACCATACTTGCCTGGTTTCTTGGGGTTGTAGGTCTTGATAGACAGCCTACCCTTGTATGGCATCAAGCCCTCATCCAATGTGACATTGCTTTCTGGGGTGTAGGTGGCCCTAAATCGTGCCTTCAGGTAATTGATGACAGGTCTTACAAGGAATAATCGGTCGTTGTTACCTCGAGGGATGGCCTTTCGGTTTGCAGTATGAAAGTATCGGTAGATGGTGTCAAACCGGTTCCTTGACATGATACGAGCAAAACCTGGCATTGAAAAAATTTTGCCTGTCTGCCAGTACATTCCCTTCTCTGGTGCTGGAAAAATCCCTATGATAATGATGAGGCCCAGGAACATAGACATCTCTTGCACAGTTACAGGCACCCAGGATCCCTTGTCCCAATGATGCATCTCGTTGCACATGTAATCAGCGTATGCATTGGTTTCTGCAGCCAAGTATACCTACAGCTCTCTAGTAATAAAGAGCTGCAGAAAGCCGAGAAGTGTTGTAAGGGTAGCAACATTCAACCCTGGCATACCCGTGAAAGGCGGAATCACTGGAGGTGTAGGATCCTGGGTCCACTCCTCATCAACATCGTGGGTTGGTTGCCTGTCACGTCCACTCATTCTCGAAGATCCAGACATCCTCCTCCTCCTTCGGGAACGCTCACCTCAGGCACGACGGGGACCACCTATATATACACCAGCAGCAGCACACTCTGCCTCAACATCAGAACCACTGCTTTCACTACTACTATTACTCCTCCTGGCATGCCTACGGCCTCTTTGAACCCCTGAGGCATCACCAGAACCCAAGGCCTCATCACTCCCAGCATCACTGAGGGCACCATAAAATCCCTCAAACCCTCTCCCTCATCATCACTGCCTTCAAGAAATCCCTCAAAATCACATGAATGCCTCCCAGGATCAGCATCACCTTCCTTTGCACCTCCAGGATATACAACAGACACAGCAGCACCCTCAAGATTTATCACTAAAACACCATCATCACCAACACTCCCAGCATCACCATCTCCTCCCCCAACACTACTCCCAGCAACTCCAACACCCCCAGCATCACCATCTCCTACTCCAGCACTACTCCCAGCATCTCCAACACCCCCAGCATCATATCTCCTCCAACACTACTCCCAGCATCCCCAACACCCCAGCATCACCATCACCTCCTCCAACACTACTCACAGCATCTCCAACACCACCAGCATCACCATCTACTCCTCCAGCACTACTCCCAGCATCTCCAACACCCCCAGCATCACCATCTCCTCCAACACTACTCACAGCATCTCCAACACCTCCAGCATCTCCCCCCCAAAACACCAACACCAGCAGGCCCTCTCACAAACTTACCCTTTGTTTTTGTCTTGGCATATATGCCCTTCTTACCCTTACCCTTACCTTTACTCGCCATACTTACACCATCTGTTGCACCACCTCGGACAGGCATACTGGTAGAAGCACCAACAGAACCCACAACAACACCAGCTTCACTAACAGAACCCCCAACAACAGGAATGCCAGCAGCATCTCTCCCCAACTTAGGTATTTTTTTTCTTCTCTCTCTTGCCTCTCTCCCTGATGCTTACGCCACTTGTTCCCGGTACTTCACCAACACTAATGGCAGCCTTTTCGAACTCTTCTTCATGTACCAGTAACACATTTTCCAATGCTACAATTCCAGGGGCCATTACCTCATCAACATCACTCCCCTCAATCATTTCATCAGCGTCAGCATCAAGCAAGCACTTCAACATCTGAATCTTCTCCATATGCACTGTTTTTTTTTTTTTGTCTTTTTCCTCCCATTCCAGGCAAAGCAGTTCCATGGCTTGCTTGGTTGGGGTCAGATTTATCCTACGAGCCTTCCAGGAAAAGTCATAATCAAGCAGCACCCTCCTTATCTTGGCATCCTCTAGAGATTCAGAGCCCTGCCTAAAATCCAGACTTCTTTTGTGTGATGCACTAACGCATTTTCCACTAGCTTTTCCATAAAAGCTTTGTGAATGCATGTTGGAAATATATTCTATATTGATGTCACTATATGTAAACAATCACACGCTGGCGTGAGTGGGATCAGCTGATTTCATTGTGAGAATTTTACTAGGCCAGGGATTTGCGCATGCACAGTACAGGAACTGCTTGGCTGGAGTATTGATGCCTGAGTTACACGGTCCAAGGTATGCTTTAGCCTATGGAAACCACTAATTGTCCAAAAAAATTTACTCCTAACATACGTACAAAAAATTTCGGTAAATTTTACGTAGCGGTACGTCAGTCGGATAGGAAGGGGAGTAGGGTAATTTTACATACCACTACGTCATTTCGGCATGAAAGAGTTAAAGTGAACCTAAGTGTTTATCTGCAACTTCTCTCTATTGAGTAAGAGCCCTCAGCTCATTTCTTTTCTGTTATGGTCATCCAAACCCCAAATAGTAGTCAGATACAAGAAACTTCCCATGGTAAGTGAATCACTTTCATAGAAAAATCATAAAGGTAATTTTGCGGCTCAGAATTCAAGCTCCCTCACAGGTGAAACCATAAGAGTGGCAACCTTGCCAGGATCCTTTCAGCCTGCAATATTGCAAGCTACAATCTTTTCCCCCTTGCAACTTGCAGCTATCAGCTACTAGCCACACTAAAGCTGGATGTAAGAAATGAAATGATTCTTAGCATAAAATACCTAAATAAGCACACAATGAAACGGAGTTTCACATTGTGGGCACTGTGTTAATTCATATATTTTTTTAAGATTAGTTGCAATCAAAATTGTGACTGTAAAATTTGTTAGGGAACAGATAGGCCAAGTGCATGCCCCACGAATAGTTCACAGCAAGGGGAGAGTATTGATTTACCGAAACACAAGCTTTGTTGCTATTGCATGTTAGCTTGTATGAATCATTATTATGCTAGCTAGGCAGTGAAGTGTTAAAACAAAGTGATACCCAAGGAAATAGTGCATTATTTCCTTCGACATGTGCTCTGGACATTTCACCGTCCATCATTTTACATAGAGACAACACAGTAATTGGGCAGTGAATTCAAACCCTGCCAGCAATTTCGTCTGCTGGTCTCTTTCTCTCTCTCTCTGTCTCTCTTGATCGTGGTAGAAAACACACTAGAATTCAAGTTAATATTCCACACTTTCCAAAACAGTATTTGGAAAATTTGGTATTTATGAAATTCATTTCACTTTGGTATGTGAAGTAAATTTCACTTACAAAAATTTCTCTAACCATTTAAATATTCCACAAAGCGAGAGAATTTTGTGCTCGTAAATCTCAATATAGCAGTAAGAAAGGGGAAAACATTCCTACAATTGTTTGTCCATTTCATACAATCCTGTGCAACCTTTTCGCTCAGACTGTCAAGTGGTTTGGCGCATGTGCCGAGCCCCAGTCAAAACACTGGCCGTCATAACAAACACAATCTCACGCGGCTCCATACAGTAAAGTAAACACACAACCCTCGTGATCATGTGCTAGTCAGGTCAACCTAGAGTAAACTTAAATTCTTTGCGCACATGATCCAGGCAAATAAATGCCTCATGCATGGTAGATTTAATTTTTGTACTTGTCAACTTTCGGACAGATTTTAATTCTCTATTTCGAAATAAGATATTTATACTTGTCACAACTAATGCCTTATTCCCTTATGACATACCTCACTAAATTATTCGAACATGCATGTATTTGTGTATACTCCTAAGTTACTGCTTCTCATTTGCCTAGTGCAACCCAATTTTATAACTTTTACGTAAACCTTAACCCCTCTGCACCAGTACCAAGTGCCTCTCACCAAACCCAAGAAACTCTTTTTTTTTACCGTTAGGGTTTACTCTACCCATTTTATTAACTTAGGGTTCCGACACTCAATCGAGCCTCTCACACCTATCCTGCATCGAGGGCTCCCACCAACCCTTTACAACAAGGAAAATCCGCACCCAGTGCGCAGCAACCAAACCTAAGTTCTCCATTCTCCATTCTCTACAAATGAAACTACATTGTATGAAACACCTTTGACTTCATGCTATAACTAGTCTCGTCTATGCATGAACAAACCAAAACCCTGCTCTATTTGAACAACGCTACAAATTTTGGAACACCCTAAACCTTGCACAACTAGCCGGCCTTGTCCGTGTGCAAACACCAAGCCGTTTTTTGAACAAGACCCCAACCCAATATTCCGTAATGCTTGATTCCCAGTAACGAGCCCGCACTACAAAGTGCCACCAGGATGTTCTCCTCGAAAACCCCTACATCCTCCGGGATGGAACAGGAATAATTCTCTTGAACGAGATTTTCCAATTACCCCGCTTAACTCCCAGGAATGAGCCTTGCACTACAAAGTGCCACTCAATAGTCTCTTGAGCAAACCAGAATCCATTCTACGGAACGACCTCACCACTCCTTGCACTTGAAACCCACCCCTTTTTAAAACTCCAGCACCATGCAGGCTGACAACTGCAAAACATTCACAGATATTGGAAAGAGGATGGGAATGATGGGGCACAGCTTGATTGACTGGTCATAAAAAGGTCAACGATGCTCAAAGGGAGAGAGAGGCAAGGGAGGAGAAGGCAAGACCGGAGAAGGAGAAGGAAAGAAAGAAGAAAGAAGCGAAGAACGAAAAACAAAGAGCCCCTGAGCTAGAGCTCACCTAAATTACTGCCAACAACTCCACTCCACCCCTTACCCAGCCTAAGCCCGAGTAGAAGAGGTTCTAACCATTATAAGCTCACTCCAGCAGTAGTTTTCTTGCTCCTGGTGATGCACTGGGCAGAAAGGGCATAATTGCTTTTTGCTCCCTTCCCCAGGCAGACTGAGGGAAGTTTGACGAGATACGTTATGCCAGAACTATAGTCTACGAAATAACCCCTACAATGTTGGCAAGGCCAGCCCAAGGAAGCATGTCAGATCTGGTCCGAATGGGCGTACCAAAAGGCCAGAGCTCATGGTTGGTGGCTGGAGTCCCTAAGCAACGCCACCGCCGAGGACATCCTCAAGTGCTTCAAGCTCAAGGAGTTCACATATTACTCGCCCCACTACTCACGCCACCTACATTTGTGAAAAAAGCCCCAAAGATGCTCACTGAGTGCTGTTGCTTAGGCGACAGCTGGGACACACCACCAGCTTGCTACTTCTTTGGGATGAAAGGTTTTCCCACCTTCCCATACCTCCGGAATTTCTCAACCCAAAAATGGACATACTCCAAAACAGTCTCCATGCAGCCACTGTAAAAGGACTGAGCACCTCACAGAACAGTGCTGTCTGAGGGCCCAAGCTCTGCCCAAGGCCCCACCTCAGACCCAAGGTGGGAAAATGCCCAATTGAGCTACCTCTGGCCTGGGGTAAGCAACAACCAGCCTGCTCTTTCCACGGGGTCAGTGCCACGGAAAGATTATAGCCAAAACTATTTCACTGCTTGTAAAGTGTATGGTCACTCAACCCTCTGGGGGAATTGGCCTAATACCGAATAAAAAAAAAATACACCCCCCATTGCTTGGCAGTTACGAATCCAAAATCCTTAGGCCCTCCAGCCGAGGGTCCCATATATGTGGCACCTCCTCGAAGTAGCTACCCCGCATGCCAGGTCAAGACATTTGATGCCTTGGGATGTAAATCTCCCTGATAAGGGAAGTTCAGGTCCTCCATGGGGTCACCATCGACCTACATCAACTTGTAACCTTTGAGGGTGTAAATCACGTGAAGATGATTCTCCCCATCATCAAACTAAGGGTCACAAGACCTCTCATGTCTAAATTCTGCACTCCTGCAGTAGTCATTTACTGTCCTGGAGGCTATGACCTCCTCCTGAGACAGGATTTCTGGAACCCTCTAAACTTACGTAAATCCAGGGGTCCTAACCCCTCCAAAACTCAATCAAGCCCCAAGAGTCCTCAGAGACCACCTCAAACCTGCTGCCAGTGCCACTTGAGTGCTCTGAGCAGTGCCAAGCTCCATCCGTCTCGAACAATGAGCCCTTAACCAATTCAATTCTAATGCCAGGCCTTGCCCCAGTGCCAGTGCCAAGGTGCACCTTGAATCTCCCTTCCAGAGATCCCAAACCTACATTGACTTCTCTTCCAGTGCCACTTAAGTGTCCTGGACAGTGCCACATTCCGTCCATCTCGGATGTTGAAGAAATTCCAGAATTAATTCCAGTGCTTGGATCTGACTTAGTCCAGTGCTAGAGCATGCCGCAGATTTCCTTTGGGGAGATCCCAGTCCATATCGTTTATCTTCCCGCAGCTTGGCACTGCTACCATCACCCCCCGTGTCGGGTCCCCTCAGGATTAAGCTGACCACAGCAGAACCACACCTAATGGTGCGGCTTGCAACCCTTGCCTGAGCTGGTCACTGGGACCTGCAAGCCTCTCATGCCCACCACGACCTCTTTCTCTCTCTCCCAGTCCTCCGCAGACACAATTGTGAGTAAGGATTCTGCCATATTTCAATTGGCCAATGAACTCAGGGAGCTACAACGACTTGTAGTAGAGCTTGTAAAGAATACCCCTGCTTTGGCTGTCAAAGAAGCCAGAACAGGTGGCCCTTCAACGTCTTCCTTGGAACCTGCTCCCCTGATGTGTCAAAACACCAACCTCTGAGAGGGCCATGGAAGGAAGGTCAGTGGGCATAGACAACATCAGGTAGCCTAAAAGCTGAATGGCCCTAGTGCCAATTTAGCACAGTGCCTCACCTTATCTTACAAAGAATTCTGGTGCCTTTAAACCAGAATAGGATACCTGGTTTCCCTTGTTACTACTTCTTATAGCTTTTTAATTTAATTTCTTCTTGTAATGTTTTTTTTTACCACTTGGATAATTTTTTTTCTTTCCAGTCTCTTAGTTTAATATTTTATTGGCAACCTTGTCCATTCATGAATTCCTTTGTAAAGCCTTATGACGGCAGAGTGCAAATTGCCAGATCTTTTGATACCGTAAGTCATTTGACTTCCCTTTCATGCCGCCAGGGGCATAGAAAATTTTGAATTGTATATAGGCGAACCAGTGAAGGGGATTAAAAGCCAAAGAGAAAGTTTTGGGCAACTCACATGGCCCCAAAGTCACCGCCATTCCCACATGGTTCACACGTGGGAAGAAGCCGAGCGCCGACACCTCCATCTAGAAGGAGAGACGTAATCCCTACGTAATCCTCAGAACTCAGAGAAAGAGGCATCTTAGCTGCAGAAACCGAAGCAGCTCCCCCTTTGACCTCCACCCCTTCTGAACCATACACCTGAACATATGGCGGCCTTGCTCAGCCCAAGTATTTCTTCCAGTGAAAGCCCCTAAATTATTCCTATATTCTTATCTACGGTGAAGACAAAGCTCTGACAAAGGTAACGTGCCCTGATCAGAGGTAGTTCTTTATAAGTCAGGAACTTATTATCAAGTCACTGAATTTCGTTTAATTTTTCAAAGTGCAATTCCCATGCTAGAAAGATTTTGTTATTGCAGTGCATTAATTCAACTCATAAGTGTGTTTCCAGTGATGCAAACCGAGATACCTTGGCACCTTCCGTGTACCTCTCGATTTTTCATCTGATTGCGCTGTTTCTTCCCCCCGCCCCCTCCCCCCCGCAACCACGTGCATTATTAATTGCAGAAGGAGACGCGTGATGCAGAATCTTCCTTTTGACTGCGCCTTGCATGCTGTGGTCCCAACCACCGCTACTTAAACCCACAGAGCCACTGAAGTGGATTTCTTCGATCTTCTTCAATTAATATTTGTTAACATAATTTAGTTCTTTAGCAGGACCCTGTTTCCCTGCCTAATTTATTCCTCGATCATCTAATTTTTTTGTTAATGCAAATATAAATGATTTTAAAGTGAATCTAAGTGTGTATCTGCAACTTTTCCTATTGAGTAGGAGCCGTCAGCTCATTTCTTTTCTGTTATGGTCGCCTGAGCCATAAACAATAGTCAGATACACGAAACTTCTATTCGTAAATTAATCATTTTACTAGAAAAATCATAAAGGTAATTTCCCTTCTCAAAATTCAAGCTCCTTTACATATAAAACTATCAGAATACACACACACACACACACACACACACACACACACACACACACACACACACACACACATATATATATATATATATATATATATATATATATATATATATATATATATATATATATATATATATAATTCTAATAACCACAATGCCCTCTTAACTTCTCGAATTCTTCGCGCTTTTTTGGATATGCTTGTAACTACGAAACCGTGACATCCAAACACAAGAAATTGAAGAGACTTGTGATTTGCCGGTCGCGTAGCCAGGTCGGCAACGTGACCTCCTTGTGGTTAAGGTGACCCGGGTTCGTCTCCCGGGACCGGCAAATCACAAGTCTCTTCAATTTCTTGTGTTTGGATGTCACGGCTTCGTAGTTACAAGCATATCCAAAAAAGCGCGAAGAATTCGAGAAGTTAAGAGGGCATTGTGGCTGTTAGAATTACATATGTGTCTGGCAAAAGTAACCAGTAGATTCTACATATATATATATATATATATATATATATATATATATATATATATATATATATATATATATATATATATATATATATATATATATATATATATATATATATATATATATATATATATATATATATATATATATATATATATATATATATATATATATATATATATATATATATATATATATATATATATATATATATATATATATATATATATATATATATATATATATATATATATATATATATATATATATATATATATATATATATATATATATATATATATATATATATATGTGTGTGTGTGTGTATGCAACTGAATCACGAAAATATGGAACGTGATGAATATATAAATAAAGATGAAATCCACGAGGGAAGGGAAGCACTGGAGTGCTGCGAGGCCTTTCGACTCTTTCATCCTTCACTTAGCAGACTGAAGAAATATAACAGTAAGTTTACAAAGAAAGCTCATATAAATGACAGATGGTGATTATAAAGGAAAAATATATACCTGGAATCCAACACAATTGAAGAATTAGTAGAACTGCCAAAACGGGGTTAAATATTTAAGAGGTTTTACAAAGGATTAAGACCAACCGTTCAGAAACAGGGACAGGACAATTAAAAGATTATACAAGGGCGTGACTGACCACCCAGAAAATATTAGTACAACAAAATAGTTCCCTTTTTTGTAAACAATAATAATTTTTGCAAGATGAACAATTTTACAAATGAAAAATTATATTAAACATACGGATACATAGAAAATATATATAAGGTAACTAATTTGTAATTCAGTCAGTGATTTTATCTTTTAGGTCATTCTTGAACATTTTTCTAATACAGGGGTCCAAATAATACTATGCCAGGGCTAAGGTTAAAATTACAGCTGAAAGTAAGCTGAATAATAGAGGACTCCAATAGACTTCTTGAAGAGAAATCTTTCGAATGGCAGTCACCAAACATTCAGTCCAATTTATCCTGTAAGAGTTTTCACTTAAATGAATGAATATAGCATTGGATGATTGTCCAGTTTTGACTGAATACTTATGTTGCTTAATACGTACATCTAAATCTTTGCTAGAGTGGCCAATATAAAAAGAGGGGCAGTCCAAACATGGAATTTTATATATTATGTTGTTGTCTTCTTTAGGGATATTTTTCATTAACATTCTTTTTAGTGTGTTATTATAGGAAAAAAACGAGGTTGACATTAAAAGGTTTTAACGATGATTTTATATTTTCAAAACCACTAAAATAAGGCAAGCTAAGAATGTTCTTAGGGGTTTCTTTCTCCATGTTACTTTCACTATAAAACTTTTTGTGGGCTTTGTTATAACAAATATCTAGTATGTGTGAAGGATAACATAAATCTGTCCCTATTTTTCTTATGTATTCAATTTCTTGATCCAAATACTGGGGACTGACAATGCGCAAAACTCGTAAAAACATAAAAGAAAAAATTTATATTTGGATGTTAAGGTGACGGCCTGAATAAAAATGGACATAAGTTTTTTTTTGGGGTTTTCTATAAACACTGAATTTGCATTGAAATAGTTCTCTATGTATTAAAACATCTAAGAAAGGGAGGCAATTGTCTTTTTCTAATTCTGAAGTAAACTTAATGGATGGTATCTGGTTATTAAAATTAGAGAGTAAATCATTTACATCAATACCAGCAGGCAAAACAGCTAAAATATCGTCAACATATCTATACCACTTTAAAGGAGTATAAATGATATTAGATAAATATCGTTTTCCAAAGAATTCCATGTACAAGTTTGCGAGGAGTGGGAATAAAGGGTTCAAATTAGAGAATAAATCATTTACATCAATACCAACAGGCAAAAAAGCTGAAATATCGTCAACATACCTATACCACTTTAAAGGAGTATAAATGATATTAGGTAAATATCGTTTTCCAAAGAATTCTATGTACAAGTTTGAGAAGAGTGGGTGATAAAGGGTTTAAATTAGAGAGTAAATCATTTACATCAATACCAGCAGGCAAAACAGCTAAAATATATTCAACATACCTATACCACTTTAAAGGAGTATAAATGATATTAGGTATATATCGTTTTTCAAAGAATTCCATGTACATGTTTGAAAGGAGTGGGGATAAAGGATTGCCCAATGCCATACCAAATGTTGTTGGTAAATGCACCATTGAATATAAACTTACAATCACAAATGCACAACCTAGTGAGTGAAATAACATGACTTACAGGAAGAGGTAATTCATGATGGATTAGTTCATTACTAAGATACTCTAAAACAGAATCTATAGGGACTTTAGTTAAAAGAGAAGAAACATCAAAACTAACGAATATATCGGTGGGGCAAAAAGTTATTTTGTTCAATTTATCAACTAAATCTAGACAATTATATACGAGAGAATCGGAGATAGCTCCAAGTAACGGGGATAAGAGCTTGATAATATATTTCGAAAGTTTATATGTTACTGAGCCAACAGTACTGATAATAGGCCGCATAGGATTATTTTCTTTGTGTGTTTTTACTAATCCGTACAATTAAGGTAAAGAGGGAAATTTTACTGACAACTGACCTATTAGTTCTTTTTTATCTTTAAGGATTTTTTTCACTGTGCTGTTGAAATTTTTCATGACTTGAAAAAGGGGATTTTTTGTTAGTTTTTTGTAAGTTGTATCATCATCCAGTAGGGCTTGCATACGTGATATGCAGTCAACTTTATCTAAAATTACAATACTATTCGACTTATCAGCTTTTGTGATGTCGATTGTATTGTCTTTTTTAAGATCGGTCAAGCTTTTCTTAAAGCGAGCAGGGAAATTATTTCCATGCATCTCCATAAACAATACCTTTAATTATGCCCACGTGATTTTCAGGAAGATCATAATATTTTTCAAATATACATAGGGACGACACAATCGTTAAAGCAGAGGGTCTTTTAGATACAAAAAATGATAAACCATATCCGAGTGCACTCACAACATTTTCACTTATTTGTTTACTTGATAAATTTATAACACAATCATTACGTGCTCTATTATTCCAGTCACTGCTATCAATAAGATTTTTTAGTTTTCTGTCGAGTTTCCTTGTTAGGCATCTGTAGTCCTACGAAGTTTTCCATAAATTTCTTGTCGCAGCGAGTCCTTACAATTATCAGGGATAAAATGATTAAATGAAATTCTGGCTTTTTATAATTCCATGTTTGGACTGCCCCTCTTTTTATATTGGCCAAGTTAGCAAATATTTAGAAGTACGTATTAAGCAACATAAGTATTAAGACAAAACTGGACAAACATCCAATGCTATATTCATTCATTTTAGTGAAAACTCTCACAGGATAAATTGGACTGAAAGTTCAGTGATTGCCAGATCGGAAGATTTTTCTTCAAGAAATCCATGGGAGTTCGCTATTATCCAGCTTACTTCCAGCTGTAATTTTAACCTTAGCCCTGGCATAGTATTATTTGGAACCCTATATTAGAAAAATGTTCAAGAATGACCTAAAAGATAAAATTACTGACTGAATTACAAATTAGGTACCTAATATATATTTTCTAAGTATCCGTATGTTTAATATAATTTTTCATTTGTAAAAATGCCCATCTTGTAAAAATTAGTGTTTACAAAAAAGAGAATTATTTTGTTGTACTAATATTTTTTGGGTGGTCAGTCACGCCCTTGTATGATCTTTTAATTGTCCTGTCCCTGCTTCTGAATGGTTGATCCTAATCCTTTGTAAAATCTCTAAAATATTTAACCCTGTTTTTGCAGTTTTACTAATTCTTCAATTGTGTTGGATTTCATGTATATATTTTTCCTTTACAATCACCATCAATCATTTATATGAGCTTTCTTTGTAAACTTACTGTTATATTTCTTCAGTCTGCTAAGTGAAGGACGAAAGAGTCGAAAGGCCTCATAGCACTCCAGTGTTTCCCTTTCCTTTTTGGATTTTATCTTTATATATATATATATATATATATATATATATATATATATATATATATATATATATATATATATATATATATATATATATATATATATATATATATATATATATATATATATATATATATATATATATATATATATATATATATATATATATATATATATATATATATATATATATATATATATATATATATATAATATATATATAGCTTAATGATAAATAATATTGCCAAAACCAGGAAGAACATTCTTTATTATACAAGCTTTCGAGTATAAAACCTCATCATCAGGCTGAAAAAACCGACAATGATGAGAATCAATAAAATTACAATAAAATGAATTGTCATAATAAATCTTCAGCAAAAATACTAACGAAATATATAAAATGAACAAGTAAATACAAACTAAAAGGTGAGACGTAAAATAACGAAAAATTAAAAACACAAACATAAAAATATGAAAATAAAACTAAAGTGAAATGTAAACAAACTACCACTCACAAAGTAAAATATTTAACGACCTAATTGAGTACCTACTATGAAATTACATGATAGCTAGTTGAATACCAGACGAGTTGTTGTTCAATTTCGGAATTGAACAACAACTCGTCTGGTATTCAACTAGCTATCGCGTAATTTCATAGTAGGTACTCAATTAGGTCGTTAAATATTTTACTTTGTGAGTGGTAGTTTGTTTACATTTCACTTTTAGTTTTATTTTCATATTTTTATATTTGTGTTTTTAATTTTTCGTTATTTTACGTCTCACCCCTTTAGTTTGTATTTACTTGTTCATTTTATATATTTCGTTAGTATTTTTACTGAAGATTTATTATGACAATTCATTTTATTGTAATTTTATTGATTCTCATCCTTGTCATTTTTTTCAGCCTGATGATGAGGTTTTATACTCAAAGCTTGTATAATAAAGAATGTTTTTCCTGGTCTTGGCAATATTATTTATCATTAAGCTAAGATTTCCAAGTAGCTACCCAATTACTGAGAATAATATATATATATATATATATATATATATATATATATATATATATATATATATATATATATATATATATATATATATATATATATATATATATATATATATATATATATATATATATATATATATATATATATATATATATATATTATATATATATATATATATATATATATATATATATAATTATATATATATATATATATATATATATATATATATATATATATATATATATATATATATATATATTTATACATATATATACATATATATACATATATATATATATATATATATATATATATATATATATATATATATATATATATATATATATATATATATATATATATATATATATATATATATATATATATATATATACATATATATATATATATATATATATATATATATATATATATATATATATATATATATATATATATATATATATATATATATATATATATATATATATATATATATATATATATATATATATATATATATATATATATATATATATATATATATATATATATATATATATATATATATATATATATATATATATATATATATATATATATATATATATATATATATATATATATATATATATATATATATGTATATATATATATATATATATATATATATATGTATATATATATATATATATATATATATATATATATATATATATATATATATATATATATATATATATATATATATATATACATATATATATATATATATATATATATATATATATATATATATATATATATATATATATATATATATATATATATATATATATATATATATATATATATATATATATATATATATATATATATATATATATATATATATATATATATATATATATATATATATATATATATATATATATATATATATATATATATATATATATATATATATATATATATATATATATATATATATATATATATATATATATATATATATATATATATATATATATATATATATATATATATATATATATATATATATATATATATATATATATATATATATATATATATATATATATATATATATATATATATATATATATATATATATATATATATATATATATATATATATATATATATATAAGACAAAATACGTTGGCAAGCACACAGCACACAGAAGGACAGGGTGACAAGGAGATGGCCGGTCATCAAAGGTGATACATTTATTGCCGATGCGTTTCGTAACAACATAGTTACATCATCAAGGCTAAAGAAAACAACACAAATTAAAAACACATGGAATATAACTTTGACTTTAAGAGTCTCAACAAATTATACCAAACTTGCATTAAAACAAAACAAGATTTAAAAAGCACCTGCTAGACTAAAGGCTGAAGGCTTTATGATTCGGAAAGGAGGGAGAAGCAGCGAAGAAAAAAAGAAACGGCTCAAGCCAGAAACAACTGTATAGAGGTGGTGTGATTGTTCAACTTGGGCACTAACTGCTTAATAAATAATGACTCTAAGATAAGCAGTTCGTGTAAACGGCTTGTTTGGCCTAAGACAGAGAAGTCAGAATAGTTAATGCTGGTGTTACAAATTTTTGTGTGATTTCTGATATTAGAAAATTCGGATTGGACAATCTGCAGCCAGTACGATGGCTGACACCATTATGTGAATCAGCTCTGACCTTGAGCAATCACTTCGTTGAACCTACGTAAGTCCCCAAATTACATCTGGGGCAAGTATATTTATATACGACTGAGGATTGCAATAATGGACAGATTTTGTTTTTAAATTTAAAAAGTGATCCTATTGTAAGGGGATTTTTTGGAATTAAAATAACTTGCAACATATTAAAGTGCTTTTCAATTGCAGACTTGAGATTCCTTCTAAATTTGTCATCTTGGATGTATGGAATACTAGCATACAGTTTCTTTCGTGGAACAGTGCTTATGGAAGGGGAGTCTGATAGTTTCTTATTTAGAAAATTCTTGCAATGTCTGAAGAAAACATGTGAGGGAAACCAGTTATCGGTAAAATATTTATACAAGAATAAAATTTCTTTATGGTACGAACCCCAGGAAGAGGTTAGAGTGTAAGCCCGATGAAGCAAGGTAAAAACTGAATTGAGTTTAAAATGATAAAAACTTTTATAGTGCTTGTTTTTATCATTTTAAACTCAATTCAATTCTTACCTTGCTTCATCGGGCTCACACTCTAACCTCTTCCTGGGATTCGTATCATAAAGAAATTTTGTTCTTGTATAAATATTTTACCGATAACTGGTTTCCCTCACATGTTTTCTTCAGACATTGCAAGAATTTTCTAAATAAGAAACTATCTGACTCCCCTTCCATAAGCACTGTTCCACGAAAGAAACTGTATGTTAGTATTCCATACATCCAAGATGACAAATTTAGAAGGAATCTCAAGTGTGCAATTGAAAAACACTTTAATATGTTGCAAGTTATTTTAATTCCAAAATTTCTTACATAATAGGATCACTTTTTTTAAATTTAAAGACAAAATCTGCCCATTATTGCAATCCTCAGTCGTATATAAATATACTTGCCCCAGATGTATTTTGGGGACTTTACTTAGGTTCGACTAAGCGATTGCTCAAGGTCAGAGCTGATTCATTATAATGGTGTCAGCCATCGTACTGGCTGCAGATTGTCCAATTCCGAATTTTCTTATATCAGAAATCACACAAAAATTTGTAACACCAGCATTAACTTTTCTGACTTCTCTGTCGTGGGCCAAACAAGCCGTTTACACGAACTGCTTATCTTAGAGTCATTATTTATTAAGCAGTTAGCGCCCAAGTTGAACAGTCACACCACCTCTATACAGTTGTTTCTGGCTTGAGCCGTTTTTCTTCGCTGCTTCTCCCTCCTTTCCGAATCATAAAGCCTTCAGCCTTTAGTTTAGCAGGTGCTTTTTATATCTTGTTTTGTTTTAATGTAAGTCTGGTATAATTTGTTGAGACTCTTAAAGTCAAAGTCATATTCCATGTGTTTTTAATTTGTGTTGTTTTCTCTTTTAGCCTTGTTGATGTAACTATGTTGTTATGAAACGCGTCGGCAATAAATGTATCACCTTTTGATGACCGGCTATCTCCTTGTCACCCTGTCCTTCTAGATATATATATATATATATATATATATATATATATATATATATATATATATATATATATATATATATATATATATATATATATATATATATATATATTGTCACCCACCTGCCAGATTGGCATCCTAATTTTGTATATAGCTCTGCTTTTCATTTTGTGGAAATGTACAGTTCATTCCTGTACCTGTTTTTAAGATCCCTGGTTGTATCTTTAGTTATCCCGTTTTCAGAGTGCTTTTGTTTTCCCCCGCCTTCTTTAAGTTTTCTTGGACCACCGATTTCATGCATAGTTAGTCTCACCTGGTCCTCTACTGTGATAAGTGTCCTATTGGAGTAGCTGTCTTCTTTTTCTTCAGTTTTTGTAATGTATTAATGTTCTATTATATAAGTCTTGAGTGAACCTTAGTGAAACTGGTAACGTAACTCATATTTAAAATTTAGTATATTAAGGTTTATTGATTTTGGTATTTGTGCGGTGCAGGATTGGTTGAGTGTTTCCTGGTTTATGCAAAGAAAGGGATTAACGTAATTATGTAAACTGTTTCAATATTAAATATTAAAGTATTAATTTTGGTTCTGTTTTGAAATTAAACCTTTCCTTACTTATTTTTATGTGACCTATGGAAGAACTTTTTATTCTCTGAACCTTGGCCATAAAGCGTCACATAAATTGGGGGCCTGTCCGGGATCTATCTCGTTTACCGTATTGAGGATTCATTTAGTTAGACAATTGTCGCCGCAAATAGTGTTCAATATTTCTAGTTTCACTCAAGATTTATTGTAAACATTCTGAATACCTGTTATTAGGGTTAATGATATATATGTGCGTGCTGTGAAACCATTTTCGTATTATTGTTTATAGACAGTTTGCTCTTTTGGGTAATGTTAACGCAGTAGTATATTTTTATTTTCGCCCTCATAGAGTCGATGACTCCTCGAGACTCACGAGAGCTATCCGGAAGCTCTTATCCATATTTTGTCCTTATATAATTACAACTACAACTTGTGCAGTCATTTCCCCTGGGTTGGACGATACCAGGATCGCGTAGTTTAGACGATAGGTGAGGAATCGTTTAAACCTTTATTTACTTTATTTTTTCTCTGCGCCGACGTTCAAAGTTTGTAAGTTGTCATTCAAGTTGTTTGGAGTAAATAACGCTTGTTTAGGACCAACGGGTTATTTCCTTAGTTCCTCCATATCAGCTTGAATCGGGAATGTAAAAATTGTTTTCACTCCCTCGTGTTCTTTATTACCTTTTTTGCTTTCGAATCGGGACTGTCCTTTTCCCTAAAAACCCTAAAATAATCTTATTACTTGTAATGCTTGTTGTTTAATTTTGTCGAGAAACTATAAACTTGCTAACATGATAATTTTGTATTGTGGGTTGTAATGCATTTACTTGAATGGCAGCAGGAACGTGTTAGTCTATTATAATTGTAAAACAGGAATTCAATTGTTTACTAAAGGAAGTTTTCTTTAACTTTAACCATGGCTCAATTTAACGTTCAGAAGTTTGCTGCGGATCCTCTGCTGAGTTAGCTAGTATCCCAAATGCTAAGAAACTAGAGCTTCTCGAGTTAGCTAGGCATTTGTCAATTGCAACTAGGAGTAGCATGCGGAAGAATGAAATTCGCAACCGGATTCTTGAGCATTATATGCGTGTGGGTAAACTAGGCAATGAAGCTAGACAGTATATAACTCGTGAACCAGCAGAACTAACCCACGAGCAGCAGTTAGAATATGAGCGCATTTTCCTTGAACGCGAGAAACTTGCGGCACAAAAAATTAGAATCTGAGAGATTAGCGGAAGCTCAAAGGTTAGAGTCAGAGAGACAAATGTCGAAACTTAAATTAGAATTCGAGATGGAGAAAGCTAAACTTCAGTTAGCTCTAGAGAGAAGAAAAACTGGACTATGAAGCGTCGTTAGCACTTAAATTTGAACAGGAAAAAGCAAGGCTTTCTAGAGAGAATAAGGAACATGAAATTTCGGTTTTGGAAGCTCAGGAGAAACCCTTTGATTTAGCAAAAACATTAAGTTGGTTCCCACATTCACAGATTATGATCCTGAAGATTATTTTAAGACTTTTGAAGAGACTGCCTTGCATTTGGATTGGCCACGCGATCAGTGGGTTTTTGGCTATTAAGGCCGAAAATTAACTGGGAAAGCTGCGGAAGTTTGTAGACATCTCGAAAATACTACAGATTACCAGAATGTTAAACAAGCAATTTTGGATGCTTTTTCAATCTCTGTCAAGGGATATCGTCAGACCTTTCGTAACAAAACTAAGTTCACAACTCAAACCTATGTAGAATTCGCTTCAGAGAAATTAAGGGAGTTTAGGAAATGGGTAAAATCTGCTGCAGTAAGTACTTTTGCTGAATTAGAGAATTTGATTGTACTTGAAGAGTTTAAACGAAAGCTTCCTTTGAACATTATGATGTATTTAGAGGATAGGGAAGAAAAAAAGACTTGTTAAAGGCAGCTTCTCTAGCAGACACTTACTCTTTAATACATAAATTTGGCAACAGTAAGAGAACCGACCAGAATGTAAAACCATTTCCAGCTAAAAACTCTGAAACTCTGATTGATATGGCAAAAGCGTCTAATGTTCGTTGTAGTTATTGTAAGAAAGACGGTCACACAATTAAAAGTGTCCAGATCTAAATGTAAAACTTCCTTGCCTTTTCGGAACCCATTTAACCCTTTTCTTAACTTTAAAGGTAAAACAGATGGTCAGATTAAGCCTGTCTCCCATATCCATTCTGAAAAGCCTGTAAATCTATTTGATGATTTTACTTTTGATGGAACTGTAGCTTTGAACTCTGATGGGGATAGATATAAAGTCAGGATACTTCGTGACACAGGTGCTTCAAAGTTTACTTTTGAGAAATGCTCTCCCAAATATTGAAGCTAACGTAACTAATGAACATGTTCTCGTGAAAGACCTTTCACAAATATCTAAAGTTTCCCTTGCTAATGTTCATCTTGATTGTCCTATAAAGAAGGGTAATGTGCTGGTAGGCATAAGAGATATTGAATTTCCAGTAAAAGGTGTAACTTTATTATTATTAATGACCTTGCAGGACGTTTGGTAGTTCCCAATGTCATTGTAATGGAAAAACCTGTAGGTGAGAACATTGAACCTGATCCCGATTGCTCTGTAAATCCTTCTTGTGTTGTTGTCACTCGTAGCCAGAACTCTAGTTCGGATGAATCTAAAGTCACTTCTGTAAATTTTGAAGCACATGTTATGAGTAGAGATAACCTTATTAAAGCTCAGAAGCACGATAACACTTTAAGTAAACTTCATGACCAAGCGGTTCCTAGAAGTGAGATTAGCAAATCCCCATGTTTTTACTTTGAATCTGATTTGTTAATGAGGTTTTACCGTTCCCTAAGAGATCTAGTGAAGACACCTGGAGCGAAAGCGACAAATTGTGCTACCTCTTTCTGTTAGGAATTTTGTAATGGAGATAGCTCATGATGCCTATGGAGGACATTTAGGAATTCATAAGACCTATTGTAAGATTTTGAATTGTTTCTTTTGGCCTAATATGAAAAAGGATGTAGCAGAATTTGTTCGCACTTGTCATGTATGTCAGATACCAGGAAAACCTAACCAGGTAATACCCAAGGCACCTTTACAACCGATCTTAGTCCCTGATGAACCTTTTAGTAAGATAATTATAGATAACGTTGGTCCTTTACCAAAAACCAAGAAAGGTAATCAATACTTGCTCACTATAATATGTCCTACGACCCGTTACCCTATTGCTATCCCTCTTCGTAACATTTCTGCTAAGAACATTGCTAATTCTTTACTGAAAGTTTTCACAAATTTCGGTATCCCAAAGGAAATACAAAGTGATCGAGTTTCAAATTTCACCAGTGACCTTTTTGCCCAGGTACTTAAAGAACTAACTATTAAACAAACTTTGTCTGCTGCCTATCACCCAGAGTCTCAGGGTGCCCTCGAGCGTTGGCACCAAACTTTCAAGAGTATGCTTAGGAAATTTTGTGTTGAAAGTCAACTTGAGTGGGATGAGGGCATTGATTTTCTTCTATTTGCTATCAGGGAAGTTCCCCATGAGTCCCTTGGTTTTTCACCCTACGAGATGTTGTTTGGGAGGTCAGTTAGAGGACCTCTTTCAGTAATTAAAGAGGAATGGTTGAACACCCCTTCTGAGTCTAGCCAAACCATTCAACAATATATGAATAAACTTAAAAGTACGTTAATGCAGGTTAGGAACATTGCTGGGGAGAAATTAAGGGGTCAACAGATCTTAATGAAGAGAAACTATGATAAAGCTTGTAAAGTCAGAAAATTTAAACCTAATGACCTTGTGTTAGCCTACCTTCCTGTCCCTGGTTCCCCTCTTAAAGCTAAGTTTTGTGGGCCCTATCCCATCATAAAAAATGTAAACAATAATACCTACATTATCAGAACTCCAGATCGTAGAAAACCCACTCAGATCATTCATGTTAATTTACTCAAGGCTTATCACTCTAGGGAAACTGGAAATGGTTCTAGTGAGACAGTTGTTAATCTTAATTTTAAGGTAGAGACACCAGGAGAGGACAATTCATTGGAAGACCTTATTGCTTCCTCCATGCCACAAACCAATACAGAGGTTCTAAATAACCTGGATCTATTCTTGAGCCACCTCTCTCCTTGGCAGTCGCAAGACTTAAAGAATGTAATCTCTAGCCATTCAACTCTCTTTAATGCTTTTCCCAGGAAAAGTGATTTGCTGCTACATGACATCGAGCTGGTTCCTGGTACAACACCCATTCGTCAGCAGTCCTATCATGTGGGTCCTGAGAAGAAGAGCAAAATGAAGGAGGAAGTCGAATATCTTCTCCGGCATGGTCTAGCAAGACCGAGTAAATCACCATGGGCTTCACCTTGCATCCTAGTTCCAAAAGAGGACGGTAGCTACAGATTTTGT
>NC_089741.1:76752761-76767761 GCF_040412425.1 Macrobrachium rosenbergii | reverse complement strand
CTTGTCAGAGTTAATAAAGGTATTTGTGAATAAAACAAATTAATTCAAAGAAATGCAGTGATGAATGTTATTTTACTGATTGTATCCATTTAACCTGCTTATATATATATATATATATATATATATATATATATATATATATATATATATATATATATATATATATATATATATATATATATACATACATATACATACATACATATATATAATATACATACATATATATATAAGTTTTTTCCGGAAGGTTTACTATAACAGATACAAAATGCTAAAAACTGAAACTTAAAGAGGTAAAAGGTACGAAAGTAAAAGATTTTTTCGGCTTGAAACTACTTAATAAAGCAGTAATTAAAAGAAATTAAATGGTAAAAGCAATTGTAAAATAAGTGAAAATAATAAGTTCTAGATTATATTTCTCTGGAAGTGGATAAAAGGTCATATTTTTCTCGTTTCATTATTCGTTACAAAGGAAGAGGTATGACAATTAAGCTATTGAAAACGCTTTTGTGGATAATTACAGGAACAAGGGTCCAATGAAAACCTGAAGAATTTTACAGGAGAATACCACGACCTTAAGAAGGAAGATAGAAAACCTAAACTCTTTTTGTTCAATAATTAAAAAATAAAGTATTGCTGATATTTTCGGGAACCAGAATCACTTATTGTATATATGTTTTCAAAATACTTAACAGAAGAATAATATCAACTTTTTTCATTTATGTAATGACTGAAATGACATCGCAGTTATAGCTTACTATTCATTTGTTAATAACCCTGAGTCTGTTATTCATAACAAACATTCTTTATACTGTGGAATACGATCGTTTTATTATTACTAAACTACAAAGATTTTTATATGAGGGAAGAGTTCAGTAAAAGGTTCAGTACTAGTACATGAAGAAATAAGTAGGAAAGAGTGGACTAATGTTCCTCTTTTATTGCGTAATAACAAATGGAATGTTGCCTAGTCGTTGTGCCAGATTAAACGAAATGAATTCGACGTAAGGGGAGAATTTGCGGTATGCATAGAGCTCCCCTTAATTAAAGTTGTTTCATTTGGAAATTCACTAAAACGGAATTCGCCTTTTTCTCACTCTGCATCGTCAGTTAAACTTGCTAGAGATTAAATTACGGAGGTGGAGGTTACAACTGAAGTTGGCTCTATTTATCTTTTTTTTTTTTCTAGATGGCAATGAAGAAATTTGAAAATTAATTTTATCACGTTTCTCTGAGAATCGTAGTAAATGGAAATAGTTTTAGATTTTCAGCAACAACGTGGATCTCATCATAACCCACAAGGAATCAATTCATATAACACTGAATTCTGATGTATGTGGATACAGATAACCAATTTTCGAAACGAAATATTCATATATGCATATACATAAATCATTTAGAGTAAAATTCCCACACGCGCACTCGTACCTCACCCTCTCTCTCTCTCTTTCTCTCTCTCTCTTTCTCTGCATTTATTAGTAAAGCGGGAAAAATGTGCAAAGGCTGACACAAACATGAAAATCGGCACAACAATTCTTGGCCTTCTTCCTCATAATAAGTCTTCGGCCACACAGAATTTTGCCATTTTCCAATATGGCCGGTAGGTTTTCAAAATGGCTTCCTGTGGATATATGAATACAGACATTTAATTTCTTAATCACTCTGGAATTCGTCAGTACCTCTCAGTTTATGCTGAATATGGAATGTAAGCCTTTAAAAACTGAAATACTTTTTTTATGTCTAGAAACATCCAAGAAGGCTCCCATTATATCGAAAATGGCTACCAAAAAGACAAATAATTGTACTTTAGTTCATATAGAAGCTAAAAGGTTAGGTAATACATGGATTTGAGGTAACTTCAGCTTGATGAGTTTATTTTTGTATGTTAGAAATGAATCAAGCCTTTCTTAAATAATTTTCATCCTCACTTAAAATATGGGTAATAAGGTTAATGTAACAGTAAAGTAATATAGCTTTAGTGCATTATCATGGCACACTGGTTCACACTATGGTTATGAGACTTAGCATGGGGTTCAGTGCTAGATAATGGCAGAAATATGTCATTAGTTTCCCAAATGCCGTTTAGTTAGCCACAGTTCAAAGTTAAGCAGCCGCACCTGAATTGACAGGATGTGCCAGTGTGGGACAGCTGAGTCAAGGAGGATGGGTCTCTAAGTTTTCTGAAAGGTGTACTGATCACAAGGGAATTTAATAGCATTGGATGAATGATCACACGAGGGTGATAACATGTGTAATCCTAGTTTGATCTTATATCTAAAAGTGCAAATATGTTGCATAAGTGGTAAAAAGGTAAACCTATAGAACAATCTTGGAAATCAAAGTCTCTCCTAAAGGAAGACAGTAAGAATATTTGGAAGCTTTGTTGCTTGTACCAAGAAGATGCATGTGGGAGACTAGTGGATTCATCTGATGGTGGTCATGTTTACCTTGATATAATCATTCCTGAATTTTACAACTTAAATGCAATACTTAAACCATTTGATCCCAAAAGGCTTCACAAAGGTGATGGAATCTAGCAGACCTTTGAAAAGAGCAAAGATATATCATGAATTACATATCCCCAATTTCAAAAACACAAAATTAGAAAGGAAAAGGAAGTCATTGGGTAAGGAAAAAGATGATGACCATTTGCAAACTTTACATGTAGTACCCAAAATGCACGCGAAGAAGGTGCAGAGGATTCTAAGACTGGAAAAGAAAGAATCTGCTTTATTCGTAACAAACCAGCACTAATTAAAGATTTACAATTGGCACTGACCTTTCCTTTACATGAAAATCTGCAACGATGTGTCATCAATTTGTTGGATAAAATTTTTTTGGGCTAAGCTTATTCCTAGAGATATTGTTTCCCAGGACCATATGTATCAACCATCTTGCCTGACAGCTGTGTACAGCAAGGAAAGAGTCTGGCTGAATTCCCAAAAATTGGAGATGAGTTTGAGATACACATACAAGAGAAGCAGTTGACTACAGATGGGTGCTACTATTTGTACTAATTTACAGTAACTGGAACAGCTAAATGTTGATGCCTCGTTTGTGCACTGAACATGGTTGAAAGAACATATACTTGCCAGTATCCCAGAACTAGAGGCCTTCAAATAAGGAAGAGAGATTTGGCTGGCCTACAAGGAGAAAGCTAGAAAATTTCTAGCCCTAATATGTGACTACAATGATGCGCTAATTGTGGCCAAATAGGCAAGATATTGTGGAAGCAGGTGCTTGAACATGAGACAGAATTTGACAAAACCTTACCAGCAAACACTAGAAAAGAATATGTGCCACCAAGTTTGCTGGAATCTGTAAAATATAAAATCCCAACTTAGATATGATTCAACATCTATTGATCTAACTTTAGCACAACTTTTGCACTTCAACTGCCAGAAGACTCCAACAACTTAAACAGTTTTCAGACATTCCAGGTCAAGAGAAGCTCTATTTCCAATATACCTTGGTCTCCTGGTCTTTGCAAAACCCAGAAAGCATCAATTAATTTATATGTTTCATCAATGTGGAATCAGCATAACCTATGATAGGGTTCTGGAACTGACAAAAGGGTTGGGAGTAGTTGTAGCAAGGGCTATAGAAGAAGTGGTTTGTCCCATTCCACTAAGAAAAGTGCTCTTTATAACTTTACTGTCCACAATTTGAATCCTAATCCTAGTGCCACAACAGCACAAACACTCTTCCATGGGACAAGATGTCTTTGTTTTACCATCTAAGAGTGATAACAAGGGTGAGGTCAGAAACTTGGCCCACATCCAAAAAAAAAATTCCTTCTCTTCTAGAGCATTACACAAATGTACCACCTGCTCACTTTAAACATGAGCATCCCCTCCCTTCATCCACTGGAAATGAAGGTCACCAACAAGTTGGCTATCTAAACATTTCTCTTGAGTATGAATATCTTGAGAAAATCAGCCTGTGAGATAAGAGTGAAAATGCTGTATCCATACCTTGAGCAGTATATCATGCTTCTCATAAGCGACAGGATCCTTTTGAAGTAAGCTTATCATCGATGATGCCTCTTTTTCAGGAGTAAGAGCAACCACACAGTTTCTCAATCTTGGCCAAAACCCAATTCCAGCTGCTGATCAGCCACTATTTGCAATTGCCAAGCAAATCCAACAGAAATGGCATCTGCAGCATGGTGATATGGTTATCATGTTTGGAGGGCAGCATTTAGAAATTGCAGCATTCAATATTCTTGTTATCACTTGAAAAAGAGTGGTTGGACTGGTGCTCTCGCAGAAACAGAAATAGCAGCTCCTGGAACAGCAGATTCATTTCTCTCTACTTCACATATGAAGAGGACATGTGTAGCTCATCAGGTGAAAGATTCAGTTTATGTTAGAAGTGCCAAGCTACCTGAACAGCATATATTCAGAAACATAAGAAGAAAGTGAGCTAAGTTTTGAAAGCTGGACCAGGAAATCAGAGCCAGTTTCCACTTTTGGAATCATTTTCATCAGATCGTACCAGGAATCAAATTTCAACTTGGGAAAAGATGTTCTGTAGGAATTCATTCCTTTCTTTTTTGCCCTTGACCATGTATATTGCCATCTGAGAGACATGGAAGCTCTCCAAAATGACACATGTGTTGAATGCACAAAGGGAAATTTCACTCTTTATGAAAGCATTCAGCTTTTTTTTTTCCTCAATGGCTATAGACTTAGAACATGAGCAGAATAATTCTCATATGAAAGGAGGTGGTGGAGACATTGGCCTATTTGAAAATACAGATCCTCTCAGAAGGTGGATAGAGGCTGTTCCTGAAGGAAGATGCCTGATTGATAAGTTTGAGACTAGAAGAGTTGCTGATCCAATATCTAAGAGAAAGAATCATGTTGAAACTGAAAGTGTGCAGAAAAAGTATCTTGAAATAGTGGAGAATCTAAGAAAAATAATCAAAGAAATGGACAACCATCTTTGAGAAAGATTAGTTGGATTTGATTGTGACAAACAGTCATGAAATTACGAAAAAATGTGAATCTTTGAGATCTGTGAAGAGCCATGGAAAGGTACAATTCACAAACTTTATTGAGATACTCAAGGCACCAAGCAGATTCTATGAGCCAGTACACAAGAGCAAAATTTTACTGTCCAGTCACTAGATGCTTGACATAGAATCCAAGGAAGACTGTAATCTATTCTTTCACCTCTCCATCTCATGCCAGAACAGACAATATGACTTAAATGTATTCTTTCAACATGAAAATCAACATTCTCCACCAGCACTGGCACAGGATAGGCAGATGGATCAGGGCACCAAGTCACAGCTGCTGCCCTTAAAAGAATGGCAGGCATCAAACATCCATGGCAAAGAACCTGCTACTGATATTATTGTAATGGAAGGTGCAGCACTTGTAAATGCTCTGAGACCAGCCAAGAAGTCTATGATTGAGTCTAACACAAAAGACGAAGGTACAGAAGAAAATACAGAAATATAAACAAGCACACATTGTATTTTTTGAATATAGGGCAGACAGTATGCAAACACAAATGAGACAAAAAAGAGGCTCGGGAGTTCGCCTTACAGTGATCAGCATTGCAAAAACTTCCAGCAACTGGGCCAACATCCTTAATGACCAGAACAAAACTGAACTATTTGCATATTTGGTAGACATAATCCTTTCATCTTAGGCAGATGATGCAACATGCATATTTGTCACCAAAGGGGATGCTTGCACTTTGTAGCAAACCTAAACAGGACACTGCTGACCCACAAGGCCGCAGTTACAAAGAAGCAAATACCAGAATCTTGTTGCATGTTGCATATGCTGCAATCATGAAGACATCTCAAGTGCAGTCCTGTGCAGTTTAGACACTGACGTAGTCATAGCAGTATCTAGCATGGTAAAAATAGATTTGGACTAACTATGGTTTAAATTTGAAAGAGGACCTAAAGCCCCAGCAGTTCTATTTTTTTGTGCATTTAGTGGGTGTGACCGTGTCTTCCTTTCATAGAAATGGGAAGAAGTCTGCATGGCAAGCACAGACTGTGTTACAGCGTATCACACCCACCTTCAGCAAACTAAGTCTAACACCAGCAGCTGTACAAGATGAAGACTTGCAAGTCGTTGAAGAGATTATGGTGCTAATATATGACAGAAGGAATTCAGACAAAGATGTAAATGAGGGTAGATCTGATCTCTTTGCAAGGAAGCAAAGATTTTATGATTTCATTCCCCCTACAGTGGTTGCTCTTAGAGTCCAGTGCAAAAAAAAAGCTGCCTTTCAAGCATTGCCTATTCCAAGACAGTGGAAAGGTAATGGCTTGATGGTGCCTGGCGTCCATATTGGATAGATTTGCTAGCAGTAGCAGAATCTTGACAAGAACTGAATAAGTGTGGCTGTAAGAAGGAATGCCATGGCAGGTGCAAGTGCTCCACAGCTCTCTGCAGCTGCACTTGCTTAAAATGATGGTCATATAGGAAAGGTGGGTTCATTTGATCTCCTAATGACTAAGTATGCCAAAATATGAATTCACAGTTATCATATAAACAGCATATTTTTGTAGGTCTATGGAAAGGAAATATTTGAAATATAAAGCATATTTTCCACCATTTTGAAAAAGTGTCAGCCGTCTTGGAAATAGCCATACATTGAGGTGGCCGGAGATTGATCATGATTGAAGAGGATTATAAGAGTTCTCATGAGAAATCTGTTGAATGTATCAGCATCTGCACTTTTTCCACCACCAATATCTTCTATATCTATTTATCTCTAGAGAAAGAATATCTGAAGATAATCAACCATAAAACTATGGAAAATCATGGTTAAAAGACTGTGATTTAACCCAAGGCTTGGGAACACCTGTTATAGGACCCTACGTAAGATGAAGCTAGACACAAATAGTACTGTACAGTCAAATGGGCTAAACTTTGCTGTATATAGTTATGCTGAGCACTCTTTACCTATGTTCTGTGTCTCCAGAGTAAGATCAAAAGTGGAAGCATAAATTTAACACTCGCGTTTCAGATAAAATTACCATAGTGTGTAATTAAAACAATCTGTTTTTATCATTGCTTCTACATAAATAAGAATACACCAGTCTGGGCTACGTAACTATATATCAAAGACATATTTGCCCTAGCCAGCTATGACTGAATTATAGGGACAAGCATATGATGATAAAATTATACACGCATAACAATACTAAGAGATAGTTTTCCATGGCTTAGAACATAAGAAGTACTATATGTCCTATTGCAAGAACATTGTCCAATATAGATTGTTTAAAAGACAGCTAGATTTTCATAGTGTGATCACTTGTATCATTTTATTTTGCAGGAATATTATTTAAACCCATTTAGGTTTAATAATAACAAGGCAAGAGAGAGAGAGAGAGAGAGAGAGAGAGAGAGAGAGAGAGAGAGAGAGAGAGAGAGAGAGAGAGAGAGATAGAGAGGTAGTTAAAGCTATTCGTAGCCTCTTTCGCTTAAAAAAAATCCTGTTTTTCGATTTTAAGCTAATTACTGAATCATATGCTAAAGAACTTAATAAAAAATATGTACCCTTCATATTTGGGAATAATAGTGATAATTATGGTATGATCATTTTGTCAAAAATGCTAATGATGTGACTATATTTAAAATTTATCTGAAGTGAATCCTTTTGATGTTATTTCACCTTAATGTGCCCTTAATGAGAGTCATGTAGATGAAAGTAAAACATGTCCAGTAAATATCATACTTATTAAGGTGATAGGTGCATTGTGCGCGATCGAAATCAACTTTTAAAGGCACCTGATGTTAGTTTTGAAATATTAACCTAACATTGTGTATTTATGGTAAACCCAGGATACCATAATTGATTATAATTAAAGCTATAACTACACACACATAAGGAGTTGATTTCATCCATTATTAGTCCAGATGCTTTGGGATTACTTTGCAATTCTTCCTGATCTCTTCATTATCTTATTCTTTCGGTTTGCCCCTGTAATGAAATCGACAATTCCAAAAAGAGTTCATAAATTATAAGCAATTAATCACTGATAGGAGAAAAATATTTTACAATCACTCGGTACCTCACCGTGAAGAGAGAGAGAGAGAGAGAGAGAGAGAGAGAGAGAGAGAGAGAGAGAGAGAGAGAGAGAGAGAGAGAAATCTCATCCCAAAAATAATTAAATGTAATGATTCGGCTTTGTAATTCATCTACGTCTGCAGACACTCATATTCGTAATGAATTTATAGAAACATATTTTCGGGTGTAAAAGGTATGAAATCCGCCAAAATCTCATTTACTTTTTAATCTTACTAAATATCCTTATCAAAAAGAGATTTATATATTAGTGGGACATTTCACCCTCTTTTACAAAGTGTATTAATAGCAGTACCAAATTATATCATTAATTCAGATTCAAGTTATAAGGAAATGGTAATAGATTCATAATTCGAGCGCTGGAAGATTTATCCGTGTCCAAGTTCCTTTAAATATATTGTGAGAGATCGGCTCACCAATGAGCGAAAATACGTTGCCTTTGCACATGACGTCACGCTTCGGAGTCTCCTCTGACAACACAGATGTTATGAAAACGTACCTAGTTAGTCACAACGTAAGCATCGTGTTAGACTCTTGTGCTTTTTTCATGTTTTTTGTTTTGCCTCGCCGAGCCGGGTGTGGGCTCCTAAGGGAAAACTAAGTTGTTGTTTCGTGGTCTTTCTTACTACAATCCTGCAAGTCTTCTGTTTCTTTTTATTCATGTCGATATGTTGTTGAGATGCCGCATTCTAAAAAACACTGATATTTTGACAAAAAACTGAACAACCTTGTCAGGAACACCAGATTTCATTTCAGCACCCACTCACTGTTTTTATGCATTCCGTTCCTGGTCTATGACCACTGCCATGCTTTGCTGTAAAAATTTCTCTAAAAATTTCTTTGTTTAGAAAAAAAAGTCGTCTGATGGTGACAAGAGTTTTTCTTCACTTATATCTCTAAAAATTATGTTTGTCTTCCATATTTGCAAGGCCAGTTCCCTGTCATGAAAAGATTTATTAGGTCCGTTTCTATCACTTCCAGATGATACCATTTCATCGGATAACGAGTCGAGTTTATCATCTCCTTTGTCGCAGTTTGCCTTATCACTAACAAGATCAGTGTCCCTACCTAGCAAAAAGTTTTTCAATCTATATCTAAAATCAACTGCATTGAGATGATCATATGAACCCCTCGTCTGCCTAATGTGTCCAAAAAACTCTCAAGACAGTCTTGATTTAATCTCCGCGTCATAATAAAAGAAATGTCATGACTCCTTTTTAGCATGTTATGTAGCCCAATCATTGAGTGGCAAGAGAATATCACATCTTTTTGGAATTTGTAAAGGCAATTAAATTTGGGGTTCTTTAGCCTCATTCCCTTCATAACATCATTTATTTTTTGTAAAGCACTTGTCTAGCTATCCAAATTTATCCCAAATGCATTGCGGGCATTTATTCACTGTAGCTATAAAATCGGCGGTTTCCTTCCAATGGTTGCTGTCTAGTCATCCCCTTTCTCGTAAAAATACAATGCCTTAGGACATGAGTTTGAAAGTAGCTGTACAGCATACTTTACACGCTGTCTTTGTAAGCCACTTACACTGATATTTGTCATAGATTTTATATGCTAAAGCATACTCTGATACGGCTCTCATTAGCATTTCACAGACACAAGAATCAGATACACTATTTCCATTTTGCATAAATAAACAGTTGTCCAAAAATTATTTCTAATTAACCTTATCAAATGGAGAGTATCAGCAAATATGAACACTTCTAATCAGGGTAAGGGGATCAATCCCGAATTCTTTCCAAACCCACAAATTACAAGGTCCAAAATCATGGACAATTGCCACAACGGCGAAGGTAGTTTTTTTTTTTTCAACATTTATGATATTAGTCACTTTTTAATGCACAGTGGAGTCATCACATTGGTGGTATATGGGATGCTTCCAGCTTCCCGTCACACCTCTTAACATAACTACTGGAACTTTATCACGAGGTTCATATAAAACGTCCATGCCTTTGTGATAACTCCAATTACTAGCCATATTCATTTCATAAAATTAAATTACGGCAAGTTTTTCTGATTCCGTCATAGTTTCTGATTTTCCCTCTTGACTAAAAGAATAGGTAAATTAGGTATCATATTTCAACAAAGACGGTATTACAAGAGTTGCACCCAGGGTTATATGCTTTGAAAAACATGCAATATTTAAGTGTTAATCATAGGAATAGTCAAATCTCTCTCTCTCTCTCTCTCTCTCTCTCTCTCTCTCTCTCTCTCTCTCTCTCTCCAAACGCTTTGGCAATTAACTCAAAACTAAATGACAAACGTTCGATCTTTCTTCGAAGATGACTTGTAGGAATTATATGGGAATGTTCCCTTAGCTACGGTATGTCTCTACTGACCAATGGCTGCGTTGAATTACTTCATTCACTGTTAGTCGGCTATTGTGAGTCGAAGCTGAGAGAGAGAGAGAGAGAGAGAGAGAGAGAGAGAGAGAGAGAGAGAGAGAGAGAGAGAGAGAAGTGTGTTTACTTCATCCTTCCCACACCCAAGGTCCAATGACTGACGTCACAAAACCTCCACTGACGTGTGCGGAAGCCGACCTCTCAGAGTATATTCAAGGACCTTGTGCGTGCCTAAGGACTCGTGTATGGAGCCGAACGTGTCCTTTTTCTTAAATTGTTTATGGCTTCCTTTGGCATGAATATCACTATTTGCCTTTCCCATTCGAGGTAAAACTTTGAATTGTTTACTCTTTAATCGTCTTCACACGAGATGAGCCTTAATCATTATTCACATTGAATATATTTTAATTAAACACCTACCTTTTGGGACTGAAATTAACTAGGTGGAACTACTATTATAAAATTCAGTTCCTACTGCTAAATATGTTGTTTAAAACATACGTTGACACTCTGGTCATTCTTTGGTAAATCTGGATATGACAGAAATGGCATTGCTGTCATACAGTGATGAGTGAAGCATCCATCGTCATATGCACATCCAAAGCAACAGGTATTATCCAGAATTTATACAGACTATGAAATGGATTCACCTTCCTCGCATCAAATGTTCATGATGCAATGTGAAGATCAGTTCCGCCTCCTACAGTCTATAACTAGAAAATGTCTATCCGTATCCTGCATATTCCAAAACCAAACAATTAATGGGACATAAAAGTAAATAACAGGCATCTTCTACCAGGTACACTACTCTATTTATTTTACTTCATTCCTTTCTGGAACGTTTTCTATGATAATATTTTCTTTCTTTATATAGAGATCATTTTCAATGAAACAATGCAATTATCTCTCGAAAAATGGTCGATAGACTATGAACTCAAATAAATGAGAAAATAAAAGAAATTTTAATGAAACTTTACTAGGTAAGGTTAAAATACGGAGAGAGCTAAAGTAACAAGAGAACTGTGTAGAATAACAATTTAAAGTTCTATAATATATATATATATATATATATATATATATATATATATATATATATATATATATATATATATATATATATATATATATATATATATATATATATATATATATATATATATATATATATATATATATATATATATATATATATATATATATATATATATATATATATCTGAATCTCATTTGGATCGATCACCGGTCTCTCAATAAAAGGCGAGGGTATTACCAGTTGACACACATAATTCATAAAAGTTGTTGGAACCCAAGTACTTCTGTACCTGAGGATTTCCTGGTCAAGTTGCCACCTAACATACCAACGAGTTTTACCGAACTTCCTGTCCCACCACCGAGTCAAATTATAGTATTTCATACGAATTACACGTTCAGCATCAATATGGTAGAATTAATGAGAAAATGAGCACGTGTTTCACAGGAATAAATTCTGAATCATATCCGGATCGATCCTGATTTGAGTCAGAAATGTGCTCATTAGTTTATGTATGTATATATATATATATATATATATATATATATATATATATATATATATATATATATATATACATACATATATATATGTGTGTGCGTGTGTGTGAGGGTGTGTATATTTAAATATGTGTGTATGTATCAGGACTATATTGCTTTCGAAATAGAGTACTGAGACTTTAGCGACATAACAGAGAGAAACATTTCCGAAGAGCAAATATTATACTTCTTTAAGGCCCGCAGTAAGGGAACCAAAAGTTGACCCTCATTCTCATAAATCTTGTCCCTTGTCAAACGAAGCTCGACCGAAAACTCCGAGAGCAATACGAAACTAACGAGGTGTGAAGAACAAAACACAACCGGTCCGGCTTTGGGAAAACAATTGAGTTTGAAGGAAAACAGACGTTTAAGTAAAGGGCATGAGAAATCTCCATCCACAATTTTCTAAGCAGGATCCCAGAAAATACACCCCTCCCACTATCACAGGCTTACATGACTTAACCAATTAGATGACTTCAGGGCCAAGAATTAGAGAATGTCTTATGAAGAACTGTTACCCAATAAAAAGCAAGAAGTATGGAAGGCACACCTCCCAATGGTCGAAATTGGAGCAGAAGAGGCGGTGCCATAGAAATTTAGGATGCACCCAAAAGGAGACGTCACGGTTGACACCGAGAAGTCAGGGGTTTAAGCAGAAACACCGTGGAGATACCAGTAGTGGAAGCAGAAGTGAGTAGAACAAGCAGAGCCAAGCTACAAGCGGTGAAGAGAGGAAATCTCGAACATCTCAAAAGACAGAATGTGAAGTGCGTGTGCGAAAGGTTACTAAGTTATATAGAGAGTCATCCAGATCGTTAAGTCTCTACTCATAACACTTAGTTTCAAGTCTCATCAAATAGGTGGAAATCCTGTAATAAGAAGAGTACAAATAAAGAAAGAACGGGAATTCGTTTCGTCATTTCCAACTTACACTTTAAATCATGTGATAAAAATAGTATACTAAATTAATCAGTGTTCCCACTTTAGACAGAAACCAAACGCCAAACCCACGTTACCTTAGAACGTCAGGCATAAGAAAGGGAATAGAAGGAGAGTCCACCAATATATATATATATATATATATATATATATATATATATATATATATATATATATATATATATATATATATATATATATATATACAACATATATGTAAAAGTAGTGTATACAGTAGAAATATTTGTCATAAATAGCAAGGTAGATAGGTAAAGAGCGATGGAGGGAGCAAATCAGGTGCTAAACCTCCTTTTACAAAAAGAGTAAAATACAAAGGAAAAAAATATTGGTCCTCCTAATTAATATTAAAGTGTATTTCAAACCCACGAAAGAAGTCATGCTTGGTGAATAAGTTTAATTCTTTACAAATTACATCAATGTAAATTTTATAAAATTTTCGCTGCTTTCTTCTATTTCTAATGATCTTCATTACTTTACTGATTTAGATATGTATACACACACTCACATACACACAAATATATATATATATATATATATATATATATATATATATATATATATATATATATATATATATATATATATATATACATATTTTGTTTTTGTTTTTACATTTTTTCCTGGCAGTTTAGTTTGAAATATTCTCTGTGAGACAGATAGCAACAATTTAAAGGTAATTTAGCCTTGTGATTCTGACTTCGTGGGTCCAGGAAAACGTAAAAAGAGGAAAACAAAGGGGAATTTCATATGAGCTTAAGGCTCTTGTTACTGAGGAAGATATTACGTAAACCATGGGGCAAACTTGCAGGAGTGTACTTACATAAATAACACTAGTACGGGAAAGAGGAATGCTAGTAGATTATTGACCGTAGAGGGGATTCCTACGGGATGAATGAAACTGGGGAACTCCAGACACAGTCCAAGAAGCTTCCACGATATAGGGTCCCTCTGAAATGAGAGATATGCACATTATACACCAGTAATGAAAATACACAAAAGATTAATGAACTCGAAGCTGCACTGAGGGTGCCAAGGGGCTTCGATGAATTAATGATAGCTTAGCACTGCCGACACTCAAAGAGCACGGATATTTGACAAGAGATTCGGTGATTACTGGCTCACAATTTAAGTAAATATTACGAGACAAAAGCGTGACTGAATGGAGGTCCTCCAGAGCACTTTACCGTAATGCAGAGATGACTTGCGAATTCCGAGGGTGAGGTTCTCCAAGTGTTAGGATGCACGGGCTTCAGTACAAGGGCAATGCGTGGGAATTTCACGAAGGGCCGGGCAATGGCATGTGAGCATCCGGCAGGTCAACGGTGGAGCGAACACGTGGCTCGTGGTCGAAGGGCACGAGGAGAAAGTATACTTTGAAAAGGCCACGTGGTTAGTAGCTAACCTGGGGCCAAGGCATGGCCGAGATTCGGGAACTTCTTCACTCCCTATCTTCCACCGCGCATGTGAGACAGGGGCCTCGTGGATTTCTGCTTTTATCTCCTCCTATGGGGCAGGGGGCACTTCCCGCATATGGGGTTGAATCATTTCCAGACAGAAATCACTTTTGCCTCGAAGAAAGATCTGCTTAAAGGGAGTGGCCTTAATCCGTTTAAACCCTTGTATTCTGACCGTGCGAAGTCGATAAACGGATGTGTCTATCGATCGAGCAGCTCGCAGTAAATGAAAACAACAGAACAAACAACAAAAACAAAATAGGGGAGGCAATTTGCTAGCGAATTCTTGCTAATCATAATACCTCCACATACAAGATGATGTACACACCTTCTTCGGGTGTGTACATCGATATGGAAGAATAAGCGGCAAATGCTTTACGTTACTCTACATTCTGCCTTACAATGAACTTTACTACTAAGGGATTTATGGAACTGTGACATTACTTTTAATAACACATTGGGACAAATTTCTTTAACAGGATGCAGGGTGATTTAAACACTTGCAAAAGAGTAATTACTTTAGATTTGGTTACCCATTGATAACTTTATAAAGTGACTCGAACAATGTTAATTAATTAGGATTATAACCCCAAATATAT
>NC_089741.1:76732761-76740261 GCF_040412425.1 Macrobrachium rosenbergii | reverse complement strand
AGTAATGTGTAAATCTCTCTTGCAGAGGGACCCATTTACAGTGAACTCATCTTGGCTTGTGCTCTACCTATAATCAAGACTCCCATAGATGGATCTTCAGGCGTTGTAAGCCCTTTTATCAATTTGCTTATCCATTTTCCCTTCAAACGCTTGCTTCTGTAAATATAATTCTTTAATTTAGCCCAAGTGTTTACATAACATTTCCTCAGCTCATAAATTGGTCCCCCTATCTTCCCAGAAATCGACGAGTTAAAGAAGCTCTTGTTTAGCTTCAAAAATGCAATTATTAAGTTTTATTTAATGAATAACGCACCCTTCAAACATAAATAACTTTGTTGCTGTATTGCAACCAGACTCTTATTGTAATTTTGGAGACTCAAAACTCCCCCGTTTTACCCAGTTTGAAGGTAAAGAAAAAATCACTGTCAAAAACATATCGTAGAACTTGATTTAAGAACTTTAATTTTTAAGACTTTTGTTCAGTTTTAAAGCAGTATATGAGGAGTTGTGTCTTTCATGTGCAAATTATCATTTTCACCAAATACTTATTGCTTGTTAGTCTGGTAAAATCGTTAGTAATTGTTGACACATCAACACTGATAACCTTATATTTACGAAAGATGCATTGAGTTTCATTATATTTATTACTATCCCTTGTGTATTTGTTTCGCATTTCATTATACTTTCCTTCGACTTTAAAAATAATATCCTGAACGAGGCTCTCTTATCCCGTTTGATTCCCACTCACTCTTTTTGGACTGATTTTTTAATACAGTTTAAAACATGAGACACGCTAGCAAATTATTTTGTTCATGCTTTAGAGATTGACCACTTGTGTCCAGATGACTGATGGTTGAACTTCACCATCACTTCGTACATAATTCAACGATGGCAATAGAGACTAATGTATGATAGCACCAAATGTAAGGTGTCTTGATTTTTGTCAGCTGTAAATTACTTTCGTAAACATTTTATTGATATCCTTTTTTACCACAAGAGATTTATATATCAATATTTACATTTTTTTTTTAGATATTGTATTATGACTAACCGGAGGAATGTTGAGATTATTTCTTTACCATTAAATATATTTTACTCACCTTAATTATGATTGCTAGGTTACGTCCTGTCTTGTGTGAGTTCTGTATAGAGAGCTTTTCATTAGTATTTCGGAAAAGGATAGCTAGGCTTCTTTGCTGCAACCAAACATACACGAGCATAGTTAGATATGGAATACTAGAAAAATTATTTTTCTTAAACTAGAATTTCTCTGATTTCAGAGTAATACATTTTGATGGATAAAAGACGATAGCCTGATAATGGTAATTATACAAGCATGGTTTCAAATGTATATAATGATTGTTTCTGCGTGTAAGAATTTTCAGCGGTATTTATATATACTGCACTGGGGGATCAGCACCCATATTAAATTTATTTTTGTACTAATCCACTGTATTTGTAATTGGGGAGGATAACACCACACACATGCACATACGCCCACAACCGTTCTTGTGTTACCCCAACTGGAAAAAGGGTGAATGGTGGAAAAAATATACCTAAGCTTATAAACGTGTTTTCTTACAAATAAATAAAAGTTTATTTAAAAAAAAGAGAATAAAAATATGGATTTTATATAATGTATATATATATATATATATATATATATATATATATATATATATATATATATATATATGTGTATATATATATATATATATATATATATATATATATAGATACATATATATATATATATATTATATATTGCAGAACTAAATCTCAAGTTTTGGTTAATGCAAAGATTATAAGAAGAAGGTAATAAATGAAAATAGTGTTTAAATTTTAAAGTCCATTATATGTTGAAGACTTAGAACCCCTCATACGATGCCACACTGTCAACCAGATGGACAATTTGCTTATAAAAATTGGGGGCACCTTCCGTTGCATCCAGGCAATAAATATAAACGGCATTCAGGAGGTGATTTATAACGTCTAGGAACATAGTTAATAAGAGCTCCTTTTAAATCGCGCCCAACTGGTTGTAATCAAATTAACTTGATATAATATGGCAGTAAGCAACCTTTCCATCCGAGGCGAAAATGGTTCCCACGACAGTACATCAGGTATATCAGCTTCTTCCACAATTCATGGCATTAGCCGTCTTGATTACAACAGTCATTTTTACAAGCATTCTAAACCTGACAATGATGAGTGCACTCTTGTGTGATTGAACTCACTCTCTCTTGAATTCAAATCCTCAGAAAATCTTGAAATATGAATTCCATCCACCATGAATTGTATTGCATTCAGACACTTGCTTGCTTTATAATTTTAGCCTTTCCATTTATTTCCTATGCAAAATCTTCTCTCCTGATCTGATTGATTACTTAATCAGCCCATCATTACTGAATTTATGATAGAAGGTTATAGGAAAAAAGTACGTCTTAGTCTCGAAATCTTTAATGAAACTAAGTGAAAAATGGTCCTGCACCAGTAGCTCATAGCTGGTAATATTTAAACAAACTTTGCAAAAGAAATAAACTGCATCCTCCGAAAAAAGTAAAAAAAAAAATTGGAAACAAAAAACGTAGATAAACCTAGTAGAAGTATTTCTTCTTACAAAGTCCTTTCCATAATTTTCCCCAGCATATTCCAGGGAGGCGCAAAGTAATGGCTGAATTATTCTTGATCTGGCCTTATTTTTTTCCCGCAAGGTTGATAATCTTCCTATTCCTATGGAAAATATGTTTGTTCACATGCAGCCACCACCAGTCTGGAATAGGGGATGCCTTTGCCCCAACTCAATATCATTATAAAAATAGCTTACAGAAAACTATTCTTACCGAAGTATGGGATGGGATTTCCCTTGCTGAATATGTAGATAATATTAGAATTTCATATGAAAAGGGTGCAGAAGAAAATTTGACCGATGAGTAGAAAATATACGTGGCAAAACGGAGATCTGAATACTAAAAAAAAAAAAAAAAAACTTTTTCATTATACAAAATTTCCAACATAAATAAAGACATTTTGAATGAAAACGTTAGGAATACATAATTAACAGTTTGTGGGGAACAGGAAGAAATAAAATTATTCTAGAAAAGTAAAAATAATAGAGAAATAAATACATTAGAATACAAATAAATGAGTAAAATACATGGTGAATTGTTTTACGGCAGCAATGCATTGCATCTTTGCTTGAGTTTTTGAGGTCCTAGTTTCATAGTCCATGGAATAAAAGACCCCTGGAACTGAAAAGTTCGACAGCGTGGCACATTTAATGCATATTGGTGCGGATGTTTTCCAAATCAGTTTGCTCTTAGCAGGTGAAGAGGATCAAGGATCGATTGTGATAGGAAAGGTTCTCTGTTAAAATATAACTTATGAAAATTTGACAAACAAGACACCATCTTCCGATGTTCCAAGTCATTAAAGCTAGTGTTATTAGGAAATAAAAACCTACCACCAAGAACCACTATGTCTAAAAGAAATAAGCTACCCTTAGCAAAACAAGACCTAACGTGTCTGGTTTTCCACACGGTAGTGTTGGTTGTTGGTCTGCTGTTATTTCTAGTATACGCAAGTGATATCGAAAACAACATGTTCAGTATGCAGATGATGCAACACTTATGGAGGTAGTAAAATGCTCACTTCTGAGAGAACAAGCTACCCGAGTTTCAATCGTGACAAGGAGCAAATTAGTGAACGGTATAGTCGGTGGGGCATGAGGATGAACTCCAGTAAGATGAAAACACTATTAATTAGTAGATCTTGCACTGCTTCTCCACCCCGTCCTTCCTTTCAGGAGAATGTGTCTAAACTGAATGAGTCTCAAGCATTGGATATACTTGGAGCTAATTTTGACCACATCTTACTTTTGAGAAATATCTAACGAAAATATTAGATAATGCCATAAAAAGTCAGGTATTATACATAAGGCCTCCTATTTGTATAACAATGATAAAATCAACACATTCAGTTTTAGGTAATTTATCCTAACTAGTCCTAAGGAAAAAACTGAAATGCTTCATCAAGCTTTTAAAGCTAAGTAGTCAGCTGAGGATGACTCTCTCGCTGATACTTATCATCCTGAACCTGTTCTTATAAAATTTGTTTTTTGCTCTAGGGATGTTAAGATAATTCTTGATAGCTGGGGTGGAGAAGACCCAGGTGGTTTCTTCCCTTTGTTTTTATAAAGGTTTCTAGTTTGTTGTCTCCCAAGACTAGTAGACTCTACAGATGTTTTGGTCAACGTAGTATCTTTGTGGACAATTGCAAGTTTTTCAGTTCATTGCCTGTTCCAAAGAGAGGCATATATGCTGACTGTAGTAATTACATGCCAATTTCTATCCTCCCTGTGCTCTTCTCTATATGAGAATGTGGAATCTAAAGGATTGTTAGCTGGTATTCAATATGAATATAGAAAGCAGTTAGATACAAGAAATGCTCTTTTGGATTTGGCATGCCATTTGCAAGAGACCCTTGATAAAGGTTTTGAGTGTAGAATAATTCAAAGAGATTCTAGTGCAGATTTGATTTTGTAAATCACAAGGCACTTATTTATAAACTTCAGAGTCTTGGAGTGAGTGGATATATTTTAGGTTTACTCTAAGATTTACTTACAAGTAGGCAGTAGCGAGTTGCAGTTTACAAAATCTTTAGGGTAGAAGAGACTCTTTAGCCTGGCAGGCAACTCTTCTAAGAGAAGGACACCCCGAAATCAAACCAGTGGGTGGAAGGAACCCTTCAGACTTGGTAGGCATACCCTCTAAGAGAAGGTAACTCTGAATACAAACCTCGTCCTCCAACCTTGGACTGTGGCGTAGCCATTGTACTGTAGCCTTCCATGGTCTTGAGTTTGAGTTCCCTTGCTTGAGGATACAATTGGGCATTTTCCATCTTTTTTTATTCACTTTCCTGCTTTTTCAAAAAGTGTGTAGGACAGGCTGGTGGGAAAACAAAAGTTGCTTGGTGGATTATTAGGAAATGGTCTTTTTCTTTACCTAATCTTTTCCTTCTATGCTTTTTATAATTTCCAAATCCATCCTGACTGCCCTCATACCATTGCTGTCGAAAGCCTGGCAGGTTTCTTATATGTCTTATAAGGTGCACTGGCTCCACCTTATCGAACAGTTACTTCCTGCATTTTTTGAATGACATATGGTTAGGTCTATCTATACTTTCAGTGCCATGTTTGTAAATAATGTAAATACTATTGTTGCTGATTGCATTACTATTGTTTATTGTTCTGTTAATTTTCATTATGTTGCTGTTGTCTATTTATTGGTTTTGCTACTAATTTTATGTTGTTAATTTCAATTCTTTCGGGAGACATGAAGCTAAACCCTGGGCCTGATACTCATTACTGTAAGTAAAATCGCAGGGTAATTTACTCAAATATTTGGGGCTTAAGGTCAAATCTTCTTAATCTCCAGAGTTGCGCCTGTAACTACGATTTGATGTTTTTATCTCAGACACTTGTAAGCAGTCACAAGTCAAAGGTTGGGTTTTTAATCCCAGAGTTGGATGGCCTAGATTTTATTTATTGTCGTAACATCCCACATGTGCAAGGTATGGCTGTATACACTAAATCTGGATGACCTATATATCGTCAGGAAATCTTAGAGTGTAGTTGCCATGAAATTCTTTGTTTTAAGATTTTCAGTAAGTTCTATTTACTGTTTACAGCAATCCAAATATCGACGATTTTGTGTATGATTGTCTCTTAGAGAGGATTAGTATGGCTCAGTCGCAGGATTCAAAAGCTTCATTCATTATTTGTGGAGATTGCAATGCAAAGCACGGCGAGTGTCTTAATTCAAATTCCACAGATCAACATGACTGGTCTGCTCTTGACTTCTGTTTATTCTTCGATTTTGTCCAGGTAACTGAGGAACCCACACATATTTCTGGCAATAGACTAGACCTTATATTTACAAATGTCCCAGCTATTTTGAAGTTCAGGGTCTATGAGCATATAGACACTTCCGATCACTGCGCCATTGAAATGGACAAATCTGTCGATCAGTGTTACCTAATTCCACCTTTGAAAAAATGATCTGGCTGAAATCTAGAGACAATTAGGTTCACATCATTGAAGCAAGTCAGGTACTTAATAATTCAGATGGTATATCTGATCCAGGTCCCAAGAAGTTAAATGAAATGCTGGTGGCTATTGTAGTAAGGTATGTCCCTAGAAAGGTCATTAAATTCAGGACAAATGACCAGCCATGATTTGATGATACATGTAGAAGAGCCTACCATGACAAACAGACTAAATTCTACAAATGGAGACACAATAGTTCACATAAAAATTACACCATTTTTGTTGAGTCTTGCTGTGCTTGGAATAGAAATTTTCATATGCCTGAGACAAATTACAATAATTCCTTAAAGAGGAAGCCTGAAGGAATTACTCAGCGTCATCTGTGGTGGACCAGATTAGCATCGTTTATCTTTGGGTCCGGATCATTTTCACATTCCTCCACTACTAACAGCTGATGGTAGATTGGTTACTGGCCCTACGGAAAGAGCTGAACTGCTTCATCAAGCTTTTGAAGCTAAATAGTGAGCTGAGGATGTCCCTCTTTCTGATACTCGTCATCCTGAACCTATTCTTACAAAACCTGCATTTCACTCTAAGGATTTTAAGAAAATACTTGATAATTTTGATGCCTGGGGTGGAGAAGACCCTCATGGATTCTTCCCTTTATTTTTAAAGAAAATTTTATAATGTGTTGTCTCCAAGATTAGTAGATTCTATAGATATTTATGTTGATGTGGTACCTTTGTGGATGAGAGCAAGGTTAGCAGCACAGAGCTTGCTACAAAGAAAGGCATATCATCATTCTTCCTGTGCTATCCAAATTTGCAGAAAAACTTATTTTTAAGCCACTATAAAGTGTGTGGAATCTAAAGGATTGTTAGCTGATAATCAATATGCATACAGGAAGCAGTTAGGCACCTGTGATGCTCTTTTAGACTTGACATGCTGTTGTGGGGTTCAATGAAGCTTCTTTAAAATTCCTGGTCATGTTAACAGACAAAATTGTGTTTAATGGTATAGTGAAGACATGCATTAACATTAGAGCAACAACTAAACCAGCCTGGTGTCACTGTTTTGGGTGGTATTTCGAGTTCTGGTGTTTTAGGACCATTTTTTTATGGAACAGTTACAGGAAATAAGTATCTCAAAATTTTAGGGAATCAAGTTATTCCACAGTTACAACAACAGGGTAATTCACCTGACCTTTATTTCCGACAAGACGGGGGCCCCTCCACATTATTCATAAGCAGTCCGTAAGTATCTCAATGAAACATTAACCGAGAAATGGATTGGCAGAGGAGGACCAATTGACTGGTCAGCACGTTCACCTTACTGTACCCCAATGTATTTTTTTTCTTTTGGGGAGTACTCAAGGACAAAGTTTATAGTCGAAAACCACAAAATGTTAGTGATTTGAAAAATTAAAACATGGTTGGAATTCAAGAAATTAATAC